>NC_047503.1:31056582-31321094 GCF_902827115.2 Pseudochaenichthys georgianus
TGAAATATGACCGGTAAGTTTCAAATTTGTCCGGTAAAATAAATTCTGCCCGGACATTTGACCGGCGAGAAAAAATCCTAGCGGAAACCCTGATACACACCTATATAGCACACCTTTTGGATGGGAAATTGCCTTGGGGAGATAAGGTGTGGTCTTTGTTCCCAACTGAAGTTATGGAACTTTATTATTTGTGAGTTTAACAAAGTATGACAAATGGCATCAGTAACAGATGTGATATGAATTTCTATAAGGTTGTCTCACATTCTTGGTCATATTTTATATACAGTATGTAATGAGTATAACATGTCCAGTAAGTATAAAGTGTTTCCTAATACTGTGTATTCAACCACTATGGAATATGTATGTGGGCAGACAAAACTGAGTTGTTATGTGTGTGAAGTAACCTCAAGTCACTTGTTTGTCAAGACAAAAAAGGGCAAGACTAGGCTGAGAGCAGAGGCTATACCCACCATCTTCGTGCATCGCCCTGTGGTCAAAAAAAGAAGGGCCCCTGTATCTACAAAGCCCATAGCTCATGATCACAGCGATAGTGTGAAAGGTGACACAGGTATAATAAGTATGAACTCTTAGTAACAAAAGTAATATTTCTTATTTTTAAGTGGTATAATATTTTAAATGTTCGAACATTTACAGTGCCATGTCTTCTACTTACATTAGTCTCAAAGATTGAAGGAAGAAGGGAAGGGATCACTGCCCTCCACCTGCCAGCACCCAGCCAGAGGAGCGCAAACAACAAAAACAAGCAAGGTGTCCCGTCATGTACCTGGAAGTTTGGGTTGGCAAAATGGAGTAAGAGAGGGACTTGAAAAACCTTGGTGGCTCTCTACTCATGTTGTTACAGTTGTCTTGGTTACAGCTCTCAAGCCTTTTTTTGTGCCATTTCCACATCTTTAGAAAAAATGAAAAAATTGAAGTGAAATCAACCTCTTCTCTGGAGAACAAACTTTGATTTCTCTGTCTTGTGAGTTTGCAGTCTTGCAGTTTTGCTCCTCCACCTGTAACATCCACCTGCCATACAGTAGGTTACTAACAAGATTACTTATATAATACAGTGATAGAATACATGTTTAGTATGCTTACTTATATAAAACAGTAGTATTAAACTTACCTTGTGTTTTCACTCTCACTTAAGTACCTCTCCCTTTGCCATCAATCCAAAATCAGCTGAGCTGCAACATTATACAGACAGGTAATAATCAACATAATCACAAGGACACAATATGGCTCTGCTAAAAACACTCACTCTTACATGCACCAAAGTTATATGTATCTAATATTTAACTCCCTTCACCCCCGCATACAATCCCGTTTAGAAAACCCTCTTCTATAATTCAACAACGTTGGACCAAATGACATTAAGAGAACGGAATTTACAATTGAAAGGCTGTTCAACGTGTGTTGCTAACTTGCATCGGTATCCTAGCTTAATCTGTTATCTGTAAACGTTCCCTAAATCTACTAATTTAGAGATAATCCACTGACATCCTTTAATACACATGTTAATTTGAATCAGATGTACTGATAATATCCGCAATATAAATCTTTAAACTTCTTCTTACCTTTAAAAGTCCGTCACGAACGGTGTATTATGCTGCAACTCTACAGCTCTACTAGCCTTGGCGCTAACTTCCGGGGAACGATTGAGAGGCTCCACGATCCGCCATTGCTGTAAAAAAGTGGTCCATTGGAGTGAACGGAGATGTCATAACTATAGGTTCTCAGAGTAACATGAAGTGAGAGGTCTCACTATGGGATGCGCCTCATCGCTGAGCAAACAGAAGCATCAATCTCATTACGCCAATCCTGATTGGCTGGTGATCTTGACGTCAACGTCAGGGGAAATCACCCCCTATAAGTAGCCTGCGCCACGACGCATGCGTCATTCAAAATAAGCACCTCTTCTCGCTTCACCATAGCAAGGAGGGCCGTCTGGTGAGACATCTCACTTCATGTTACTCTGACTGGGGTTACGTAAGTAACCTATAGTTCTCATTCATAACACTCTGTTCGATGTCTCACTATGGGATATTGTAGCTCCCGTATTGCCAGACAAGCTTATCTCGAAGATCACCGATCAATCAGAATTTAACAGGTGGAGTCCCGACTCAACAAGGTGCCCAGCACTGCTCGGGCCACGCTTGGAGACGTCTAGCCTGTAAAAGCGGACAAAAGTGAGCGGCGAAGACCAGCTTGCCGCTGCACAGATGTCTTGGATGGAAACACCCTTGAACAAAGCCCAGGATGTAGCCAGGCCCCGAGTCGAGTGAGCCCGCAGACCCGAAGATGCTTGCAGATTCTGACTCGTATAGGCCAAAGCAATCGCCTCCACGATCCAGTGGGAGAGCCATTGCTTAGTAACAGGCTTACCCTTGTGAGGATTAGCCCAGGACACGAAGAGTTGGTCATTAAGACGAAGATCTTTTGATCTGTCCATATATGTGTGTAAAGCCCAGACTGGACACAACAGCTGATATATCTCCGCCAGCCCGTACGTTGCGGGCTAGGGCGGAAACATCAGAGTAACGGCCCCTACACACGGCGGCGTGCGTTTCCGCTTCAACGCTTCTGCCCATTCACTTTGAATGGGGTGACGTCACGATTCGCCGAATTGCATTGTGGGAGCAAAGCGTAGCTTCTCTCGAGGTGCTCGCTGCAAAAGTAGAGCAATGTTCTACTTTTGCCGCCTCGACGGAGGCGTCAGCCAATCAAATCCCTCGTATGTAAATCTGACAGTACAAGCAGTAGCCAATCAAACCGGGTGTATGTTGGGAGAGCCAGACCGCAGTTATTTCCCATATGTCAACAAAAGGAGGAGAAACTGATCGTGGCGGTAGGGAACATACAGGGATACAAACCGGAGGAGCCAGGCATGGGGAGAGGTGGCAAAGACAGTGGGGGAAACTGGTAGGTTTTCGCTTGTTTGGGGAGTTTTTATCCAGTGTATTTCGTTTGAATGGACAGCTAGCAAGCATAGACAGTATATTTAGCCAGCATGGATGTAGCATGAATGCTTTGCTTTGTATGTCCGGGGCGGGACATTCATGTGGTTGGTTGTTGGTCGGGTTGCTCGCGTTGACTCCCCAAGCTCAAGACACGCCCACCGCCAAGCGGCAACGCACGCCGCCGTGTGTAGGGACCGTGTGTGGCGTTGCTCCTTCACTCTGGCCAGAGTTGGGGGTAACAGAGCCAGGGGTGGGAACACGCACAGAGGACCCGGAGGTCGATCGTGTACGAGTGTGTCCCCGCCTAACAGTGTGTTTAAATCGTGCATTAAAGAGAACAGCTGTCATTGAGCATTTTCTCCTTCTGCGAACAGACTTAACGCGGCTCCGCCGTAACGCACCCACAGCGGACTCCCGATCCTTGGATGAGGAGTCCAGTCTGCATAGAGTGGTGCACCTCTGGACAGGAATTCTGTCCCGAGGTGCATAACTCCCGGTACTTGTGTCGCTCTCAGAGAGAGGAGACGTCTGCCGCTCCAAGGGATCAGTTTGTGTGCCAGTGTGTGTGACTGGAGACAACGCAACCTCCCCTGGCGGTTCATACACGATATCGTGTTGTCTGTCCTCACGAGGACATGGTGTCCTCTGAGAGAAGGCAGGAAGCGTTTTAGGGTGGGGAACACCGCTAAAAGCTCCGGGTAGTTTACGTGTGCCCGCTGGAGGTCTCTGCTCTAGGGACCTCTCACCGGGCGACCTTCGTAAATACCCTATCAGCCTGTCTGACCTGCGTCCGTGGTGACCACCTTCCGTGAAAGGACAGCACCCGTAGGCGCATCCCGCACTAGAAAAGTCGGGTGTAGTGCCACTACGCATTACATAATAACCAAAACTCTCTGCACGCCGTGGCGCGCGGGGTTTAGTTTTATTATGAGGCCCATGTTGAGTGGGTGCTTTACGAGGACATTTCCCCCCGTAATCTGACTCCGCTCAGTGGGCTTTATAGATAAAACCCTTCTTTCTAGGAGAGAGAGAACCTCTCTCTCCAGAATATGGGTTGACTCTCTCTGGGTTTGTGAAAACAGATAAAGTATAACTGTTTTGAGAAGCCCAGGCAGATGTCGTGAGTATCTCCTGCTGTATGCTCTTTAGAGCCAGCTGAGATGTCACGCTTACGGCTCCGGCCGGCACTGCGCATGCGCGTGACGGAGGTGCCCTTACAGCTCCAGCCGGCACTGCGCATGCGTGTGACGGTGGTGCCTTCACAGCTCCAGTCGGCACTGCGCCTGCACGTGCCGGTGGTGCCTGTCACTACCCGATCCGTCCCCCTGCCCGATCGGTACTGCGCATGTGCGTGATAGTCCGCCATATTGGACAACTCCGGACGGCAACCCAAGATGGACATTTGACACAGTGGCTTTTAGCAAAGCTCAAAAAGAAAACTCGAGAGAGATGAGTTATTGTTAATACAACGTGACTTCACTATTATTTAACAACTCTTTTTATTGGGTGCTTTTATTTGGGGTTAAGTACATTGTCAGAATAAGTGAGGAAGGAATTTAACTTCTGTTAGACAGCTATCATACTGAATACATATTTACTGTGAATGTATGCAAAAATGTATGGCATATGGCTGTCTAACAGATGTTAAATTCATTTCTCACTTATTCTGACAATGTACTTAACCCTAAATAAAAGAACCCCATAAAAAGAGTTGTTAAATAATAGTGAAGTCACGTTGTAATAACAATAACTCATCTCTCTCGGTTTTTCTTTTTGAGCTTTGCTAAAAGCCACTGTGTCAAGTGTCCATCTTGGGTTGCCGTCCGGACTTCCGGACCATCTCGCACATGCGCAGTACCGATCGGGCAGGGGGACGGATCGGGTAGTGACAGTGCCCTTATAGCTCTAGCCGGCACTGCTCATGCGCGTGACGGTGGAGCCTTCACGACCCCAGCCGGCACTGCGCATGTGCGTGGCGGTGGTGCCTTCACAGACCCGTTTATTATCCGCCTTTTGAGAGAGGCCGTAGCTGCTCTCAAAAGGGGAAGAATTGGCGGGCTGTCCTTTACAGCTCTAGCCGGACCTGTGCATGCGCGTGACGGTGGAGCCTTTACGACCCCAGCCGGCACTGCACATGCGCGTGACGGTAGTACCCTTAAAGCCCCAACCGGCACTGCGCATGCGCGTGGCGGTGGTGCCTTCACAGACCCGTTTATTATCCGCCTTTTGAGAGAGGCCGTAGCTGCTCTCAGAAGGGGATTTATAGTTAACGGACTGTTTATTGTTTTTCTTTTCATTTTTTTTGAGCTGCGCCCTTGGCCGAAGCCTGGATGCGTCAGCGGAAAATGGTTTATTTAAACAACAAAGATGTGACATGTGTTTTATGCAGACTTGAGGATGACGTTGAGGCATCTCTCGAGGCAGCGGGGACACGTTTAGAGCCGGGGAAAGAACTTACAGCTCTGTCACAGAGGGGAGAAGGAGGGGCTGTCAGGCCGCTCGCTTCTTCTTCCTCGACTGCTGGCCGAAATTCTGGGTTGGCTGCGCCTGGGCTGCAGCCAGAACCGGAGATTTTCTAGGCCAACTCGCCCTCGTCTCCTGCCTGGGCTGGGGACTCGGGGTGGGCTGCGACCTCTGCTGTCCTGGTACTTTAACCCTAGCAGGGTTCGGTGCAACTTGGGCGAAGGGCCGCTGTTGCGAAGGCAGCGGCTGGACCCTTCGAGGGAGACAGAGGTGGAGGGCCTCGTCTTCCTTCTTTTTCGACTCGCACTTCCTCTGCATGGAAGCGAGAGCGGAGCCGAAAATCCCCTCGGGAACGATGGGCATGTCAAGCACATCTTCCTTTTCCCGGTCTGGGAGGTTGGTGAGGTTGAGCCATCTAGCTCTTTCCTGCACCACCATGATCCCCATTACCTTGCCCGTGGCCTGGACGGCGCAGCGTTGGACACGGAGACAAATGTCTGTGACCGCGGCTATCTCGTCCAGAGTGGCCGGTCCAGGATTGCTCGACAGATCCTCACAGAGCTCCGCTTGGTACGCGGTTAGCATCGAGGAAATGTTCAGAGCCCTGGCGGACAATGCTGCGGCTCTGTAGGCCCGTTCAGTCATGGTCGACTGGAATCGGTCCGTTTTTGCTGGCAGCGTGGGGTTCCTGCTTGGTGACCGTCCCATTCTCGGTAGGAGGTGGGCTGCCACCAGCGGTTCCATAGGCGGTATGCGGAGCAGGCCGAGCCTCTCCATACCGCCCGTGGGGCCTTGTTGCTAAAGGGCCGGTCTCTCCACGAGACCGACACCTCATCCAACATCTCCGGGAAGACCGGAAGGAGCTGACTCTTCGTCCTCGTTGTTTGGGGAAAATGTTTCCCCTCGTAACGGGACCTGGAGGTCTCCTTGGCCATTTCGGGCCACGGGATGTCTAGCCTGGACGCAGTGCGCTGACACACGGCATGCAGGTCCATGCTTAGACAGGGCGAAGCTGGTGTGCTATCGCCCGGGAGAGCAGCCATCGCTCCCGGCTTTGCAGCCTGAGCCGATGACATGAAGATGTCGTCTTCCTGCTCATCCGAGTCAGACAGGAGGAACTCAGAGGTATCCTCTTCGTCCTCCATGTAGTCTAACTCTAGGACATCTTCCGCGGGTGAAACCATGGTGAGGTCCAGCCGGGAGCCCCAGCTTGGTAAAGCGTGGGGCCCCGTTCCCGCGTCTCTTGCCGCCACCGGGTCTCGGCCTGATATGGCGCGGGATTCCGGTTCTGCGGCTGCCGCTGTCGATGAGCCCCAGACCGACCCAGTGAGGGGCTCTATCTCTACGGCGGACGCCCCCGTGTCTTGATTGCCAGCCGGCAAACCAGTGGACATAAGGGGGTCCTGTCCCGACAGGCTAGCTTGTTGTGCTAACCTTCGGCGGAGGCTCTTCATAGTGAAGCGGGCACAATGCCCGCACGAGCCGGGGTTGTCAATGGCCTCCTGGGCGTGTTCCAGCCCGAGGCAGGACGAACAGATCTGGTGTGTGTCTGTGCCTGACACTTTCAACCCGCAGCCGCAGAGCCGAGCCTCCGAGTTCCTGACTCCTCTGGTGTGAGGGAGAGAGGCGTTCATCTTATACGCTGCGTGGCGTGAAGAGGACCCGCTCGTAACAGGTACGTCGAGAGAAAAAATAGTTCCCAACCTGTCTTTAATCCGAAGAAAAAGGACGGTGTGGGTCTTTTTTCTCAAAGAATATTACCTGGTGTGGTAATATCGTCTTAATCCTTTTTCTCCTTCGTGGAAGAAAAAAGTAAAAAATCCGTCCTCGCTACCGTGGTGTCGGCAGTGAGGGAAAAAACAAGCTAGCAGCAGGTGTGTTGCTAGCTTCCTGAGGAAGAATGGCGAGATTGATTATAATACTAACTGGTGTGTTAGTACTATACTCTTCTGCGAGGCAGAATAGGGTAGCCGGCTAACGCCCGTCGACCGAAAATTAGCTTTTGGTTCAGTCTGTGGACTGTTAAGCTAGCCCGGCTACCATTAGAGATGTGCTCTGAAGTGAGAAGAGGTGTTTGAATGACGCATGCGTCGTGGCGCAGGCTACTTATAGGGGGTGATTTCCCCTGACGTTGACGTCAAGATCATCAGCCAATTGGCGTAATGAGATTGATGCTTCTGTTTGCTCCGCGATGAGGCGCATCCCATAGTGAGACATCGAACGGAGTGTTATGAATGAGAACTCTTCTATTATATGGCTCTGGACTGACCCAAGCCTCCTTGTTCTGATAGCTCCGCCCCTTCTCTCCAACCCCCCTCCCTCCCCCCACATCTACAGGTGAAAATTAATTTTGCGACACATTTATCGCAAGAAGTGTAGCAATAGTCAAGACCGCAGATTCGTCGATTTATACTGCCACAGAGCAGATTCGTCAAGTTGTAATGACTGATTTGAGAGGTTGTAATAAATAAAGTTGCAGTTGTAATGGAAAATATATTTAATATATATATATTCTGCAAGTGAACATTTCATCTCTAAATTCATTTTTTTTCTACAAGCTACAAAACTTATTTTTTTCTTCTGTGACTTCAAATTTGGTTCACAGTTACGTGGATATTTTTTACAAGTGTAAATTTGGTTCACAGTTACGTGGATATTTTATACAAGTGTACATTTGGTTCACAGTTACGTGGATATTTTATACAAGTGTAAATGTATGCACACATGCTCAGATTTTTTTTCTGCAAGTGCTCACATCAGGTTTTACACGCTCTCACATTTTGCACCATATCTACCTTCATAGGGGAATCCCTCCGGAGTGGTGTCATGATGACTGGATCTGAATTATGTTTTGTATTTGGTGGTTTGTGTCCCAGCTGTCGATCAGCTGTGCGCAGTGTCTCCACTGCAGCCTGTGCATCTCAACCCCCCCTCCCCGCAGCAACTCTATATCCACCAGTTAAAGGAAATACAACTAATGTGTTGTGTTATATTAGCTGTACAATTTACCACATAACCTATGGTGTTCTTAGTTTCCATACCTCCTGTGTTTTACGAGTGACTTATCAAGTCTTGGCAAACGGCATAAAACACGATTAAACGTGAGAGTATATAATGCTCGTATACTGTACAACCTAGAAATGCAAAACGGCGTCAGTTTAGACGTAATTCTGTCCTCATGCTTACCGCATCATTTATGAGAAAACATTTCATAACATTAACACAACATATTCGAGGTGGTTTTAAATAACATATCCGTATTTATTTATTTCTCCAAGTTATGTTTTTGTGTGCACTGAGGAGTCGCAAACAGGCGTTTGTTTAATCATTTTAAGATTTGCTTTAATTAATGTTTGAAAATGAATTCTTCATATATGATAAATGAGAGGTAACATTTTATTTATGGTATTATTTCCACATATTTCTCTCCATTCTTCCATCTGCCAACGCGGTGTCGCAGTTTCTCGTCTCTCCCGTTTTTGTGCTTAGTGCGTACGCATGGGTTAGAGTTTGCGTGGAGGACCGCACATTTTCCCGTCAAGTTAGTATTTTATAAATTGCAAACATTGCGTAGAAACTGGCGTAAGCAATTTTTTGAGCATATATCCCTATATAAATGAGGCCCCAGGTTACGGAAACATTAACAGTAACTGTGGTAGCACAGAAATCTACAACACAATCATGTTATCTGCCATGTTAAAGTTAAAATGACCCTATTACTCGACATTTCTTTCATATACGTTTTTAGCAGAAAAACACTCAGATACATACAAGTTTACTTTTTAAGGAAAGTGTCACCAAATGTGGGAAACAAGAATAGACGAAAACAGAAGCGTTAACACTCAAACTTCCCTTTTCATTGCCAGTCTGCATGTCCTTAAACGTCAATGAAGCAGAGATATTGACGGTCGAACAGCAAACCTCTTATGACTGGGGATTCTAAATACATCAAAACGAGTGAGGGTTATGACAGCAGTGTCCCTTCATCATTGGTATGTGTATGTTTATCTGTGCATGTGTGAGGGGATGACCAATAGTTCTGAATTCTTAATCCATCTGGAGAGCACTGCAGGGCTTCTGAAAAGTAAAGCAGGCCTGACTGATCACAACTCAAATACTTATACTTGGAGGGAGGTCAGGATAACCTCTTCAGCCTCATTTACCCTTTTGCAGCACAGTCTCTAGCCGGGCATGTCCCTTTGGTTTGTTGAGTTGTTGTTGTTACAGAGGGTTATGGTGACATTTGGCTTTTTTTTCTCTGCCTAAGTACCTGTTTATGCACCTGAGAGTTTTAGCTATAACTGTATTTTGTCACAGCATTTAATTTACCGAGCAGTTTATCTGCAATCTCATTTAAAATCAGAAGACTTTTTTTTCGTTTTCCAATAATCTTATATACCAATATGACTTGAAGTATTGTGAATTGAAATATGTTTTTCTTAAACTACTGTTATGCGATACTAAACACAATACTACCAAAACTACAGTTTAATGCAGGGGTGGGGAACCTTTTTCCTCTCAAGGGCCATTTCAATTTTTACAATATCCTCAGAGGGCCGTACAAGTTATTGACCTCTGCTTAAAAAAACTAAAATCACAGCCCATTCATTTCATTCTGTGCAAAGAAAAAGCAACCTCTTAATCCAGATATCTCACCATGACTCGCGTATGCATGCACGTGCAGGGTGTGGCGTGCTCCCCTGGGAAGATTTTTTTTAAATGTTGAAGTTAAAAGCATCAACCTGGTGCACTTTGAGAGCAACATTAGGAGATCTATGGACACATCTCTCAACACCCAAACACAACTGTAAGCAGATTTTCTTTTAATTTATGGATATTTGACAAATCACTCCCCTTTCAAACGGTATTCTTCTTTATTAATAACTGTCATATAGTATTTTATACCTGTTTACTTTATTCTCTTATTTTTTTTATAACTATAATGATCATATAAAGATGTGCCTTTACCTCACTGGTTGTAGAAAAAGCTTCTTATATTCGTTAGCATAGCGAGCTAACCAGATGCTAATGATAACAACACAGTTATTGACTGTCTGATCAGTATGACAGATGAGCAGATCGCCACTGGGCTTTCAACTAAAGACACAGACACGCAGAAACTGCGGCATGTGTATGGACTTATCGGTACTGCAATTTCTGAAGTGCTGGAGTGGCGTTCTGGTGCTCTCCGTCAGAACTGCACCCCTGTCAGTCGAGACATATACCACGTGATGACACGTTAGGCTCGTGTTGTGTTCAAGGACCCTGACCTTGGCCAGGAAAAACAGGCACTCGCTTGTTTAATTTGTTTGCGGTCTAGATTTCTTTCATTTTTTTATTTTTTGCGTGTGTTTATAAATGACATCGAGGGCCGTACCAAATTGTCTCGCGGGCCGTATACGGCCCGGAGGCCGGAGGTTCCCCACCCCTGGTTTAATGTGTACAAATTCTTGTATGAGACATATTCATATTTGCCCATATACAGTTTGGCTACAGTTGTGTATCTTATCTCTGTATGAGTGTCTAATGTGAAGCTTTGCCTCATGATTTCTCGATGTGAATTTGATCAAAATGCTCCAAATCTGATTACTCTGCTCAATTACCTATTTAGTTGGAGATTTATCTTTAAAAAACACATGGGACGGATATATCTTGTGTCATGAGCTGAACGAGAAACTGGCCTTGTAGTATTTGCAGTGACAGAATTGGTGGATAAAATGGCTGACTATACGCAATCTTACACCCCAAGCACATGACAGGCACACACACATGTGCTTGGGGTGTAAGATTCCACATTGCAAATATTTCCTCCTTCCTGAAGCAATGTCAACAGAAACACACTCTCCGGTGTTTTTTTCTGTGACCACTTGAATGCTTACCTTTCTGCTTGTACCCTTGCACGTGCCATATGCAAGTGCATGCATACTACTTTTTTGGCGTCTAAAGAACATTTTTATCTTCTGTGCGGTTTTCTTTTCTTCCCAGGTTATTTTCCATCTTTTTTCTCATTACTTGTCAAGAATATCAAATGTGTGAACACCATGTGTTATTTCACTTCACAGGGACTTAATGAGGCTTTCCGAGTGTGCAATTTGTAAAATCCCCTTCACATCATAGTTTTTACAATCAACATGTTATTAACACATTTGCTGGTTTCCTGCTCTTTACTGTAAATTCTTGAAATGGGGATAACATTCAGTTGAATATTCAGAAAGACAGGAATCGTGGTTATTGATGAATAAGAAATGAATCCTAAAATCCAGTCCCATTACAATTATACATATTGGTCATGGAACAATGGCAAACCTCACAGTTCTATAGAAATCATGATTTAAAGGACCACAATGCAATATTTATGACAACATAAACAATTGAAGAAACATTTGTTTTGAAAGTAATGTTTATTTTGTTTCCGATTAATTTACCACTTCTGTCAGAGAATATAAATGTTACACCTTTAAATAAGGATGATTAGACATGTAAATAAGAATCAATTGTTAAGACTGAAATCAAATACCATCTGTGAAACAAGCACAGATGGCTTTTGATGTATGTTGTTCCATAACCTCCATCTTTCACTAATGAGGTGCTTTTCATTTACAGAAATGAAATGATCCTATCAAAGCACAACACAGGAATTAATTACTTGCAAATACAGTATACCTCATTGTGCTCAACAACATGTCAAAACAAGAAGTGATTGTGTGGGAAACTGCCTGTAAACTTCTATAAAAGCCTTTCTCCTACTAGCTCTTCAACTTGTACACCGTGAGTCATACACCAGATGGAAAGTGGAACTTTTTTCTGTTGTGAAAAATAGCAGATCAGTACAAATCAACCTTTAAATTGGCTCTGTCATACTAAGATGATGATCCCCTATGCAGATTAAGTTTAATACGATAAAGTTGACTTTGAATACCTCCTGCGACGCTGCATGCTCTTATGCGGATATTACATTTTGGGTTTGCTGCACCAAACTTTATTCTGCTTTACTTAGACATGTTGTCCATGTTCGTAGTCACTATCTAGTTCTAGAATTTTAACATTACCAATACTGCTTATCAATTATGGTATTTATTGATACTCTTATCAATACTACTCTCCATAAATGCTTGCAAAAGAATACATAAATATACATTAAAGAAATGAAAGGAAACAATGTGAAAAGATTCCAGCCCCCAAAACACATAATCAATTCTTAGTTTATATGTAGTTTTATGTCTAAACAAAAATTAACATGTTGCCTTTCCCTGGGAAAAGTGAAGATATCTCCAGCTGTGGATAACACTCTTTCAGCAGATGATGAGGAGGCGTGCCCACAGAGGACAGGTGTCTCACTGACTGTAGGTACCTCTGACAGGACGGCTCATACCAGTGTTTGCCCCTGTGGCAACGCAGACAGCAACAACAACCCATAACAATACAAAATGCTGCTACTTAGAAAGTACACATTTGACGACATTGAGGGAGTTTATTGTGGAAATGTTGTAAACAAATCTACTTTTAAATGTCACACACGTACCGTTTAGACTCCGCATTGACCCATTCTTGTTGGACATGAGGCGCAGTTGGCATCTCAAAGGTGGCTAGGATGCAAACTGTTCATAAAAATGCACATCATACAAAAGCCTGTGTCTGAGGAGAGGGTTTCTCACTCTTATAACGGTACCCTTTTTTCTCACCCTAATCACGATTCTTCTCATTAGCCAAGTCACCAACTACTCTACCTCTCCTTCCTCCTAGGCCCTTGGTCACATCTGTTGTACTTGGAATACTAGAGTATACAGCACTCAGACTTAATAGATCGTGCAGTCTTTTCATTATTACAAAAGAGCCAGGCATGCTCCCATAGCATTCAAGCAAGTACTAGAATAAGTGAAGATGAAATGTTGTTTGCCAGTTTGGTGGTCAGGGTTACCAGGCAGGTGGTACATAAATCACCATGTTACACAATATCACAGACACACACAAACAGAGGCAGGAAACTGAAGCAGTGGAACATATTGTAAATCTACAGGGGGCTGAGAGTAAAGAGGAAACATTTGGGTGTTATTCTCTGAGCACACTTAACCATGTCATTCACACACCGGTTCTGGCTTGAGGGTTTTGACCCCTCTGTTCATGCAGAGAATGGATGATGGGCGATGAGACCTGTAGATTGAAGGGAGATGCCAAGAATGAGCACAAATTACCAAGAAAAATTTCCTTTTGTCTCCGAGATGAGAAGCAGAAAACTGGAAATGTAATATTCATGGAGAACAGACGGAGATTACTTTTGTGGCGTGAGCTCATCAGCAGCCCATTGATGCGAGATATGGAGGTGATTGCTATCGATCAGAGACTTATGTAAAAGCTGAAGAAAATTAAGCTTTTATGGATCCATTCTCAAAAGCGCTTGATTTAGCTCACGGTCAGTCAGTTCTCTTGCAGGCTACTTCTTCAAACTTGGTTGTTTTTTGGGTATATGACAGTGAACAGTTCTTAGCTTGATGAAGTTTAATGAAATATTGATTCTGTGTTGCTGAGAATTGTTAAGTAGTAATTGTTCAGAGTTGCAAACAGGCAATTTCGAGACCGAAATAATGTTTCTCATAATCCTGAGGAATAACTAAATACAAATATATATATATACAAATATTTGTATTTTTTTATTCCAGATTGTCGGTGCGGGCACGTCCTTACCGAATTGAAATATACATACACACTATATTTTCTTGACTGTTTCACATTTGGCACGAGTTGGGCCTATATGTTATATGTTATCATGTTGTAATTTGTGTGCTAATTGTGATGCTTTCTCGTAACAAGTAATCATCTCAGTCAATAAAATGATTACGCACATGCCATGGTGCCAAAAAAACATTTTCCCATTAACTTACATTGGATAAGACATGACTGTTATTCAGCGTAGTACTTTTTTGTAGGTAAATTGTCTTATGTCACTCTGTGAGACAGGGAAAAGGTATTTTTTTTAAAAGACATTAGTACTCTGAACAGCAAATCTAAATACTCAAACAGCAATGTAACATCATGTGCAAGACTCCTACTTTAAACTAAATTCTCCCTCACATAAAAAATGACACAGCAGAAAAGTAGAGGTGTATCTTGAAATGTTAATAAAGATGCCTTTGTGTTTTTCACCAGTCATCCAGCACACAGAGCTCTTAGCTGTGTCTTAAATCCATGCTAATGGTTTCGAGTCAGTAGCGTGTTCAATCTCTTGGAGTGGTCATACACAGCCATGGTAGGAGGTCTAATCATACATAATAAGTGATGCAGCTGTGCTACACCCACACAGGTGCATTCACTTCTTTTGGCCGATTGACCTCTTACCAGCACAGTGTGAGCTTGATTGACATCTCTCTTATAGGCTCCATTTGGACCTGGTATAATCAGGTGTATTTTTGATACATTATGAAACTCAAGACTGGTCAATTATATTTTGGTGAAGTCATTATGTTAATGAAAGCTTGATTTGAGAGGTGAGGATTATAACTGTGTTAAAACCCAGGGCAAGCCAGGCTAGCAGTGCATGCAGTTACAACACACAACTAAACAAACATGCTGGCTGCTATCTGTGAGCTGTGTGTCTGCACAAGCTATGTGGGAAATGTCCTTTGAAAGAACAACGACTGGAAGGTTAAATGTACGATTTCGCGGAACACATCAGTTTAACGCTATCTGTTGCAACAGAGCTACATTTTGAGCTGTTGGGAAATGGTCATTCTTTATTTCAGGCTTTCAGTCAGTGGTTATCTTTCACCATGCAGCTTTCCATTCAGCTAACTGGAAGGAACATGGACAAGAAACATGTTCGATCACACATGGCCTTGGTTATCCATGGATCAAAAGTGGTGCAGATGGAGAGACTCACCAGGACACATTCACACAGCTTCCAAGCTTAGTTTGTCAAATAAGTGGCAACACTGACAGCCCATACTTCATTTAATTTATAACACCTGGAAGTAAGACTTACAATCATAGTGTTAATTTAAGCATCTCAGCATTAACTGTAAACATCTTGGTATCTTATTATGACTTTACCCCGTGTTTGCCATGAGGCTTTCTAAGATGGAAAGCCAATGCATTTATTAGTAAATTCCCCTTAGTTAGGTGGAATCAATCAAATATAATTCCCCTCAAAGATGTCTTTGAAAACAATTATTTTAAATCAAATGTATACACTTCTATTTCCATTTATTTATAAATAGCCTCATATATTTATATATATCATTTATAAAGATATTTAATTATTTGTGTTTTTCTCTATAAAATATTTCCATATTCTATATTCTAGCTGTCTACCAGACTGCTACTGCTTTGGGCATCAGCATTGGAACATATAACAGTGTACATTGATCTTTAATGTTCTTCATGCCTTTCAACACTTCTTTTTCTCCTGTTGTGACCTTTCAAGTAGCCTCTCCTCTCAGTGTAGCACTAAGTATTCCTGCTGCTCTATTCATGTATTGATCTCTGTAAAGCAGCAGTAGCAGCCTTCAGGAGTCTGGACTAACACTGAATGTACACACATGTTTGAGTCCCTGATGCTCTCCGATCTGCTAGATAATGTTTATGGTGCGGAGGATGGATGAAGTGGTGAACGGATGAGTGAACACAGACATTATAGTTCAATCAGTGTTTGAGCCACCAATGCCCTCTCTCTGTAGCTGTGACCTATACACATACTGTAGTACATCTACTCAATACTGGACTTAAATACAATTTTTAAGGTTATAGCATACTACTACATTTTTACTCTTGACAACAAATCAAAGCTATTGAAGGTTTCAAACTAAAAACATATAATAAAATATGATGTTCTATTATACAGACTTCTCAGATGTGAAAGTCAATTAAAGTTTGTGTTGAAAGACATGCGTCGTCCTCCCCACTAGCCTCCCCACTTTCCCAACATGAACCACATAACAAATAATAACACACTCCAAAATAGTAGTTTAGATTCTTTAATCACATTTTGTCGACAATACTTGTGTTGAAAAAATCAAATGCAAACATGTACTTGATTTTTTTTTTTACAGTATTGTAATGCTGTATTGCATCGTAAAGGTATAAAATCAGTTTAAGCATTTAAAAAAATGTGTGTAAAGTCTGTGTGAGCAAAATCTGCATGATCTAAAACTTATTAGAAGGGATTTCTATAGAAATTGTAACTGCGTAGTCAGAAGGAAAACACATGGCTGTCTAAAGGAACTGGGCTACGTGTGTCACTAACAACACTGAACCTCGTGCAGATCAGCTATTTGGGCAATTATTCCCAAGCCAACTCCCATTTACCGTAACATTAGGTAACAGGCTATCAGTACTTCACATTAGTCTGCTCTGTTTGTTGACAGAATCTGGCTTTTATCTCCTCTTTCCATTCCTCCATCCCGCTGTCTTCTCGCTCCCTCCTTTTCCCATCTATCCATCCTGCCGTGTTTTTTGGTAGGTCAGTTTCTTATCTTGTTCCTTTTGATCCGTGCACCCCCCACTATGCTCTGTATGGTGAAACCATCTGTGGTTGCTCACCTGACCAATGGTCACCGGGCTGTCAGGGTGATAATGTAAACCTCTTTGAGAGCAGATAACAGCCCGCTGGGATAATAAGACACACACACACACACACACGCACACACACACACACACACACACACACACACACACACACACACACACACACACACACACACACACACACACACACACACACACACACACACACACACACACACACACACACACCAAGCCAGGGGCACACAGCGAGACACCTCTCAGTTACCATGGGAACTTGACCTGAAGCCCCTGTTTACACACAGCTCAGTGAATACACCCAACTGTGTACTTTGCCCAGATGAGGAGCTCGCAGGTGAAGTAAACTTCAAACATTGAGAGATGATGTAACACGGCAGAAGGGCCACCTGCAGAAACAAGCCCTGCTTCTGCTGTAACAGAGAACATCCTGCTGGGGCTAATACACCACCGACATGCAGCAGTTATGCTAAGAGGAAACAAGAACTCCAACCACAAAACGATTTGGCACTGAGAAGCAAAGTCACAGCTGAATGTGTTTAATACATTTTTGAAATGTACATAGAGTTTTAACATCAACCTTTGTATGTGGCAAAGCATATTGAGCAGTGAAAAGGTTCTCTGAGTTCACTCATTACTCGTTTGGCCCCTTTGAACCCTGCAGTCAAGGATCAACATTAAACATCAGTGAGTAACCACTATTTGTTCAGAGGAAGGCTGTTGAGTGTGTAACTTGTTCCCTCTTGTGGTGAGAAGTGTGTGCTACAATATAGATACTTCATAATCAAGATGCTCTGATGTGGAGGAAATATAATTTTACTGGCACAACACACAACCATTACATCTCATGATTCTCTTCATCCTCTGTGTTTTCTGAGCACTTAATGGACCTCTTGTCGTCTTTGAATAAGATACAAAATAGAACCTACATTTTGAATCTACCATCGCATTTTGATATCACAAGAATTGTTTGCACGCTTTTCTTTTGAGGTGCATTGGTTTTAGGAATGTTATTGCTGTAAATGTATTTTGAGACATTAAAGAAATACGAGAAAGAACACATGTATAGATTCAAAGGTTTTATTGTTATTATTGTTATAGCTTCATTGTCATGATTTTATTTCGAAATCTAAATCTTTCGAAAGACTGATGTTGTGGCGTTCTGCCTACATTAAGATGCACTCATTTACATGCAATATAAGGAAGGTTGGGGGGTCCCCATAGCAATGAGGTACATCCAAGCCACAGTAAATCTAGAAATACATACAGGCATACATACATAATGTTGTGAATCGAAAATATACATCCAATCTTCCCTTTTATCTATACAGGAAAAAACAAATACATTCATTTTGTAATGTTTTTTTTTTCTCTTCAAAGAATCCCTTCTCAAAAGCTTACATTTTGTTATAATGGTTAATGTCAGCTGATTTGTATATAAAGTCATAATAGGTTAAAAACAAGTTAAAAAGATGCATGAGTGTCATAATGTCATATTCAAACAGATCCCTTTAAAGGGATTAGTTATGTTACAAATATTACCATTTTGAATAATGTAGTCACCACTTAGTCTGTGGAAACATTATTCGTTGTGTTTATTTAACAAGTAGCTTTGATTTTGCAGTGCAATATTAGGTAACAGTATACTTAATTAGTTAAAGATAATATTTTATAAAAATAAGATTGTCAGAGGCAGTGTTAGTCAAAACTATTAATGTGAGTGTGTTAGGGTGACCAGATGTTGCGCTTTGCGCGGGACTGCACAGCATCACGGGGGGGGGGGGGGGTTTGCTGTCAATCAAACTGTAACACACGGCGGGTGCTGGTCAAGGGTTAACCAATGAGAGTAACTCACTTACACACACCCCCCCCCCCCCCCCCCCGCGGCCCCCGCCAAACAACAACAACAAAATTCAGTCAATAACGCAGGCGAGGCAGCAGGTTATGGAAAATTGAGGAAACAGAAACTACAGCTAAGAAGAAAAGAAGATGCACATACAACAAAGACTGGGAAGACACTTACCCGTGGGTGAAGTCAGTGCAGGGCGACTCTCAGAGAGTTTTTTGCAATCTTTGCAAGAGTAATTTTTCAATTTCACATGGCGGTGAATACGACGTAAAAAGACACCGAGAATGCGATTCTCACAAGAAACGTGTTGCTCAAAAATAGACATCCCATTCTATGGAGACAATCCATAGAATGTTGAGAGGGTGTCCCACATTGTCCCACACAAACATACTCCTAGGGTGACCAGGGTGTGTTCATGTGTGTCTATCCATGTGCAATTGAATTGTCAGGGTAACCTCGTTGTCAATCACCCAGTTTGCTCTCAGCTGAGCAGCGTCTTACTAAAGGTTCAACATGCTCCTGTGTCACCATTCGCAGAGAGTCATTCTGACTTTAAAAGCCTCTCACATGCCTTCTCTGAAGTGGGGCATTGAGGTGTTAACAATGCAGGGTTTTAGCCTCAGAGCTGGGTGGGTCCTCTGGCTTTAACCTATACCTGCAAAGACACAGGGCTGAGTGGAGATGGAGACCAGGACAAAAGATTGGTATCCGTTATCTTACTCTTCTGCTGCACTCAGGACACTCGATGCTGATCAGATTTAAAACCCAAATGCAACCCTGACAACCTAGGCTCTATCTGTCACTGCATGTTCACATATACTTAAATACTGTAAAGCAATCCCTTTTTAAAAAATCCATCTTAAAGATTTGGTTCACCCAAATTGCAAAAATGCATTTCATCACTCAGTGATTTTTAGCTACACAGATTTGATTCTGATTGCCCAGGTGTCCGATATTAATCTCTTAATTTGCTGCAATAAAACTGAAGAGTTGTCAGGAGTGGGGCTCAGAAGATTCAGTAGTCTCCCAATAAACCTGAAACAGTTATTTGCCATATCTTGCACTCATCATAATTCACCAGAGGGCAGCATCCACCCACACAACAGAGTCAGAGACATTGCATGAGGGAGATTTCCTGTGTCTGGCTTCTTGATATTTCACACACAATGCTTCTGTGTGTCTGAGGGGGAATTCACAGCAGAGCTCATCTTTTGAGGTCTGCATTTTATTCGCGATTGACAGATACTTTTTTTTCTCTTGCAGAAAGTGTGCATTCCCACAGCAGCCGTAGATGGACAATCATCCCGTTGAGACATAGTGGGCAGCCGAGATTTCAACTGACATTTTCATCTCACTCTCTCAGAAATAAATACATTCTAATCTGTGGCCATAGGGTGTATATCTTCAGGCTGAACTTAAGTAGTAGCCAGAAGGACTTTTTAAACATCTGAAGTGTGAGTGTGTGTGTGATGAAACCAGTATCTGCTGCTCACTCATGCGTGACTCAAAACAAAACAACAAAGGTATTTTTTGAAGAGCTGAAAAGTAGAACCATATATCTTTGGACCAACTTAGAACGCTTATATCCTGGATTTTTAGAAATGCACACATTTTAGTACCTCTTTGTTACTAATCAATGTTAATCACTTTACCCCTAATATCTTGCCCAACTCCATTATGTGGATTTACTTTGGCAAATCCATTAATTCAGTGTGAGAGCAAGTGAAATTAAAACAAAGAAAAATTTCCACATAGGTCGCTGTGATCCAACTCCGTTCCTGGCTCGAGTTGTATGAACCTGTGCTCTGACTCTCTGCGCATGCAGGTCAGGATTCTCAACCAAAGAACTAGCAATGTATCTACCAGATGCTGTGCTCTTCAAGGAACAGTTGTAGGGAACACCTGAAAGATTGTGCTCCAGGTAACTATGGATAGTCAGCCAACCGTTTTCCACCTGTTTCGTAGTGTGTTGCTTCACAGAGCCATCTGAGAGATTGTGGGAGCCGTGAAACCAGTGCACATCTCCGTCCGGGTAGACATGTCTGAAGGTGCAGGTGGGATGGCCCTCATTCCAAACACCCTCAAAGGACCAACAACACTCTGAGGGGAAGACCATAAGAAGAGCATCTAAATTCACTTTAAAAATGCACTTCAAGACATAGTACTCACCGATTTCCACAATCAAATCTATACCAATCACAAGGGAGCAGTGTTGGAAATTGAATTTACTCAAATATCACAGTGCAGAGCCCTACAGTCCAGTAATTAAGCAGCTAATCCATAAAGGGCAATTGGGTACCCTGCTCCACAGTCCTCAAAAGCAAACCACCATAAATGTCAAAATCCAAACATAAACGATATACAAAGATAACATTTAACTTCATCCTAATATGTAATACTTCTTATTATTATGCTCCAAATATCTGGAACAAACTCCCAGAAACCTGCAGGTCCACTACAACTCTTACTACTTTTAAATCCAGGCTGAAGACCTTTCTTTTTGCCGCTGCTTTTAATTGAACTATTCATATCTTAAACTGCACTGTAACTTTTTCATGTATTTTTTATTTTAATGTTTCTTTTATTATTATTATTATTTATTTTTTTAATGACTGTTTTTAAATGCCTTTGTCTGAATGGCTTTCATTTTTGTAAAGTACCTTGAATTGCCTTGTGTTGAAAGGTGCTATATAAATACATTTGCCTTGCCTTAAACATCATTGTCTTGTACATTTAAATGTATATTTTTTTCTAATCTTGCTTACTTTGATTTGCCCCATTTGCAACCAGACTGCCAGTCATGGTCACACATGCTATGTAATGTATATACTGTATATGCAAAAACTATATTCTCCTCTGTATATATTTATTTATCAAGTCACCTATTACAAAATGAGAAAAAGTGCTAGAAAAAAATATTTGATCTAGACTAACACATGATATTAGTTACTGAAGTTTTCAAATAAATGTATTGGAGAGTAGAAGAAAAGATTGCAGAACAAATATATACTCAAATAACTCAAATGTATACTATTACTATAATTGTTATCTCTATTGAGCTGTTATTTATGAGCAGGTCTCCCCTTTCCAAAGCAAGCAACAATAAGCCAACATAGACTGTTAGGAAGAAGACTATTATTTAGTAAAATGAATGTTAACAATACAGAATTTAAAATATATAACAAATACGCTTTTAAAAATGTTTTTATAAAGAAGCAGGACATGCATTTAACCCATGTGTTAGTCCACAAGGATACACTCAACCCAACTGGGTGAGTCACACTGAATGTAAACACATTGTTGACACTGACCTTGTACCACCACGATTGTTTTTGCATTGGAAGCTCCACGGTTGGATTGTAGTTTGCAGGTGTAAGGCTTTGAGTTTCCGCTCTCCAGTGGCCGCACTCTTTTAAAGATGAGGGACAGTTGTCCATGTTTGTACTCACAATGGAAGTCAGTTCGGCTGTGGGGTTTGATTTTTCCTTCCTCGTCCACTGAACAGAGAGAAGTTTGGTTTTGGATCCACGCCATGTGTTTGATGGATAGTCCATTTGGAGATGAGGACACGTCGCAGTTTAGGGTAACCTGTTTGCCGCACTCCGCAGTAATCTTGGGACTCACATTAAGTTTCACCAACTCTGGAGACAAAGATACAAATATTATATGGAAATACAGAAGAACAAAAGCTTCATTTCAAGTTCAGCATTGTCATCAGCACAATTCCAGCTACTTTTGGGAACTAAAAACTCTGCTTGTTATCTAAACTTTTAGAGAAAAGAGCCAGAGATAGTTTTCCTTCTGTATAACCATAATCATTTTTGACCTACGATGAGTATTGGTTCTGAACAAATGAGTTTAAAATTAAAAAAACACTTTACATACCTTGTGTTGTTAGAGTAAATGCATTTAAAAGCCAGAGAAGTTTATGCAATGCGGTGTACTCCATTGTCTCTTTTGCATTGTACTGTAACAAAGAGAGCAAAGTGTAAACACACTGCACGTTTTTCTGCAGGCAAGTTGAAACTTGATCTTAGTAGACTGGTATTTTGAAAACATATGAAAGTCTGGAACTGACCTCAGGATGATTTGTGCTTCTCCTCAGCTTTTCCCAAGTAGTCTGTGATTCCTTACTAGCATGAGTATCGTCCTTGAGACTTGTTCCTAAGTGTAGAATGTTAATGATTACAGTATTATAAAGAGAAACGACCGGGAAGGCTTATCTCTTCGGAGGGAGTGTGCTGGAGAGTGTGTGTGTCAGAGAAAGTGAAAGAAACACAGAGTGAAGGCCTATTCATAAATCAAATAAAGCTGCAACAAGCAGAGACTTGTAAGATCCTCTTTGATGTTTTGCAGCAACTCGTTTTACTGAATTCAACTGTCATAAAGATGTTCCCATGATGTCACCATGACTCTTTGATACTGACCAATCTCCTTGCAAATAGCCAAGGGCAAAAGGCCCTGACTTAAGTTCCAAATAATCCCCCTCACTCATATAAGGACCATGTTGTGTCCTTTTGTAAATTCATTAGTCATTTTATCGGAAGCCGTCATGTAAGCATGGAAGCGTGAGATACATGTCAGTAACACACTCTTCTGTAAACCTAAGCTTATTATAAACACATCAAAAATCAAGCAGTGTTGCAGTTGTATTTAGTTATTTGCCCTAATTTGTTTTACTCTTTATGTTTCCTCTTAATTGACTCAAAAGACAACGTTTCGCTGTTGGTCCACACTTATAGGAATCAGTTTCTGTTGGTGAACCACACCAGAGTTTCGTTTTGGAGAATTCAGAGGATATTACCAAGCTACAAGGCTGTATTTTGGAGAAAGGTCTTGATTAATTCAACTTTGACATCTATAACATATCACTATATATGTGTTCATCAAAGGATTATGTAACCCCATTTCTTAAATTATTATCACTTGCAAATTCCAGGAAAAGATCACGTGGATGCGAAAAGCAGGATTTCCGAACAAGACACACTTCTCTGTAGGGTACTTTTTATAATGTTGTCACCCATATTGCAGCTGCCATCTGCTTTCTTGCCCAATACTGGACCGATTTAGAAAAATATGAGGTTACCATTAGTTACTTAGAGACACAACATGTGAAAATAGGATCAATCAATCAATCAATCAATCAATCAATCAATCATAGGGTCCAGGTTAATCTAGACCATTGTGCCTCTCTATCTACTTTCTATCCCTTTGGGGAGTGCATTGACGTAGACACGTTGTCCCTCTTCACTTGTGTCCCTGTCCCCTTCTCATAATTTCTACCCTATTCTAAGGGGAAGCATTTACGCAATGTGGTGCCTTTTCATTTCAGGTTCTCACTTTGTATTTCTTCACCCCTTTCCCTCAAACTATTTTAGGAGAGTGCATTTACGTAGACACGTTGTGCCTCTCTTCCTCTGTTCCTTACTTCTCTCTTCCTACCCCTGTCTCTCAGACCTATCCTAAGGGAGCCAGGGATTCCTTTGAGCAATATGTGCCGGCCCGTGCCTTAAGCCTTGGACTTCTACACAACTGCTCGTGTCGTGATAGATTGAGTGGGGCAGTTCAGGAGAAAAATGTACTCTTGATTGACATATTCCTTCATTGCAAGGCACACAATCATCTTTGACAATGTCCTCTGCTATACTTTCCATCTCTAGAGTATCTGTATTTCAGCTAGACTTCACAAAGGATGCTAGAGTTTCTGTTTTTACACTGAAACTGAGGGGAATACAAGATACAAGTTTCTTTTTGGATTAGGATATTGAGTCACAACTTTGGAAATGCAATAAAAAATAAATTATTTATTTATTTCAATTGTGAAGTGATGTCAGTGTCATCCTTTGCAACCGTCTCAAATGTATTTACAACAAATGCTCTAGTCATAATAAGCGTTGATTTTCCGTAGCCCTTTTCGGACAACTACAGTAAAAGTGCTAATTAGACAGCGGTGTCCAGAACACAGATATTACAGTAAGTAACTGCTAGTAATTTAACTAATTGATTACTGGGAGACGGGGAGCAGAGCCTGCCAAAGAGATCTTAGAGACTTACAATAGGCGGGATTTCAGAAGTGTTTTACAGCAAAAAAGAGAATCAATGTTTTGGAAACATTTTTTTTTGGTATATAACATTTTGATCCAATCAAAACAATGAGGGATAAATTGATCCCATCTACTTTCCACTGTGGTTATTTTTAGGCACAACAGTAGCAAGAATTGGATGTGAAGGAAGATACTGCTGGTCGTAGAGACCCTAGCGAGGGTTATTGAAAACAAAACTGCTGAGTATACACTCTAAAAAGTCATTAATTGACTTCAAACTAAATTCAAGTTGTAGTAAGTAATTGGCTTGATAACTTAATTGTTCTACACCTTGAGTTAAGGAGTTCAAGTCCACTCTCACTTTACATGCCTGGACAAGTTCCCATAGTTAAGACAAATAGAAATACTATACAAAGGACATTTTTAAGGTGAGTGTCATCTTTTGTCATTAAAATACAGTAGATAGCCTTGTAGTTGCACTGTATAGGCAAATTGCTGTTTGAGCAAAATTAGCAGCCTTTGAACTGTGAATAGTTCTGTGAGAAGATACAAAGTACACTCTAAAAACAAATGCCTTGGCTCAACAAAGAAAATCAACGCAACAGTTTGCATCAATGTTTATTGAGTTAAGACAACTTCTAATGAAATTGTCTTAAAGCAACAAAGTTATTTGAGTTAGGGGAGAAGGCTTTTCCTCTACAATCAGTTTTTAATTACCACTTACTTAATAATTGGTAGCATAAACACAAGTTTTTAAGTTGATTACTCAAAATATTAAGTTGTTCCGGCTTGTTTTACCGTATGATTTAAAAGGAATTTTAAGTTGTATGTACTTAATTACCCTCATTCGGGATACAAGTTTTTAGGTTGATTTCTCCAAAAAGTATGTTGTTCCAACTTGTTTTACCGCATGACTTAAAAGGAATTGTAAGTTGTATGTACTTAATTACCATCATTGTGAACACAAGTTTTTAAGTTGACAACCATTTATAAATTAAGTTGCTCCAAATATATTGTATTCAATAGTTTTTCTTCTTAGCTTTTTCATGTTTTTGCCTTTAAAGAAAGAAATTAATTGATTCCACAACAAAAATGTTAGGCAATTCACTTTTTATTTTGAACTGCTGTTGTTTATTTCAACACATGATGTTTCAATCTGGAGAGAATTCATTTTGTTTGAACATTTATTGACACATGCCATATGATAAGGTGCATGGACACCTGAAATCACAGCTGACTGCAGGAGAGAGGAGAACCATTTTATAGTTTGGCTGCAGCACAGTGATTGGCTGCTGGAGAATGAGGTGAAATGTAATAGGTTAAAGAGAACGCCTGTGATGAGCTGATTACAGTATATGCAGCTGCAGAGTGAATGTATATACATCCAGTCTTCCTGAAAGAACTTGCGCTGAGCTTCATTTAAATCTTGAAAAAAAAGATAAATAACACAAATTTAAATTGCCCCAAAAATAATAAATAAACACATTAGCCATATTACCATGGGAAATGGGGACACAGCAAATACATGCTGCCATCACATCGAAGTTAGAGGCCTTTGCATATTTAAAGTGCCAAATATGTAAAATCTGTAAAGTTTTTGTAAAACTACAGTAACAAACTCTCAGTCATTATCTCAAACAGTATGAACACATTTAACGCAGAATGCTTGCTCATTCATTTGTTTCCCTCGACCACGATAGTTGCCATCGTATGGTCAGATCCTGGGTGGACCGGTCACTGATGAAGGTGATATTCATGTCCTTTTGAAGCACATTAAATAATAGGTTAGCGCATAAGAGATAATGAATTAGGTAATTGCATACTTTTTAAACTCTTAGCTAATTCAGAGCCATTATTACAAGCTGCTAAAGCAATGCTGGTATTGTTTTCACCTATTGAGTCTGCATGTGTGTGTCGTCATGGCAATGTGGTCCTGAAGACACACAGAGGTGGTTTTGAGTACTTTGCCTACTAGTGTTTAAATGCATGTGGACAGATTTTGTCAATCCCAACCGTACAAGTTTTAGTGTATCTTCTCATCTTTTTTGCAGGTTCCATACAATACTTGAACTGGTTAAGACGAGCAGAAGCCACTTTTCAAAATTGTACACAATCCTTTTCCCATGTCATTGCTGTCAACACCTATCCATGCTGAACGTTGCCAAGATATTATTGATTGGGGTGTGGCCAAAAGTAAAATATGCTTCGAAATGTAACTGACAGAGAGCACAGTGCTTTTGTCCTGTGTTTTTACACTGTGCCCATTGATTTTATGTTATTTCAAGATTTTGAATTACGTCGCTAAACTCCTTGAAAAGGTCCTCTTCCTTGTCTCCAAGGTACACGATAAGGCAGTGGCTGGCTTTAGTTCTCTGCGTACTTCAATTGTATTGTGCTATTTTTGAAAAAGGAAAAAAAAGAAATGACCTAAAATGAATATATTCTGAATGGGTGACTGCCAACCACTTGCATTTCAATGACAACTCTAAATAACGATCCTACCTCAAGAAGCATGTCCTTGATCCTTGATCTGCTTCACCGAGATTCATTTTTAATAAAAAGCGATATCACAATAGTAACCAAAGTATTTTTACTCTCACAGTAGCCTCTACTACTTTGTATCCTCTCACAGAACTATTCACAGTTCAAAGGCTGCTTATTTTGGTCAAACAGCAATTTGCCTATACAGTGCAACTACAAGGCTATCTGCTGTATTTGAATGACAAAAGATGACACTCACCTTAAAATGTCCTTTGTATATTTCTATTTGTCTTAACTGTCGGAACATGTCCAGGTATGTTAAGTGGGAGTGGACTTGAAATCCTTAACTCAAGGTGTAGAACAATTAAGTTATCAAGCCAATTGCATTACTTACTACAACTTGAATTTAGTTTTAAGTCAATTAACGCAGAAATCAGAGTTCAAATTACACACAATATTAAGTTGATGTAATTACCAACATTATTACGTCAACACAACTTATAAATTAATGTTTGCAACTTAAAATGTTTATCTAAATCAATTAACTCACATTTTTATCTTGCAACCATGCATCTAATTAAGTGGAGGTGAAAGGTCGCCTGAATTCGTTTTTAGAGTGAACAACACATGCAAATTTGAATGCACCGAGATGCAGAAATCTTGCCTGGGAACCAGACTTATGTGAGCTCATGTTTTATTTGGCCTGGCAGATGCGTCTGTCCCCGTCTGCTTGAAACACATTTTCAGCAATTCGAAATCTGGCAGGCCAATCAAAATTGTTTACTTATTATAAAAACGTCTGAGACGATGACTGTAAACAGAAGCATTGTTCAGCTATTTTTGAAACAACCAAGATGGCCGCAGCTGATGTGGAACCTATTGTTAAAGACCTTTTACATCAGTATTGAAAGAACCAGATGGTAAATGATTAAACTTCTATCTCGTTCACGGACATATCATAAACTATTATAGAACATTTGTGCAACCTGTATAACTGCTCACTCAGCTCATGTTGTAATCGGCTGTAGGTTTATCCAATGGGGTCTTGGGACCGTTCATAACGTCCCGTGGCAATCAATAATCAGAGAGGTTCCAGACTCATTTACATTTTGTCAGGTTAAATTATGTGCATAGCTTACATCTCAATTAGAAGGCACTGGATGTGATTAATGAGCTGAAATTACCATGTTCAATTCTCTTATTTCTCTCTCCATATGGGAGCAGCATCTTGGCATCGGTGTTAAACATCAGCACTGCATGCATTAATGGAGCATTACATTCCGATTCAATGAGGACACTATACAGATGACCCCTGCAAAAAACGAAATCTCTGACCGTTACTGGCGACAGTCTTGCACTGAGAGAAATAAAGGCGGCAGGTTTTTGAAATAGAAGATGATTTGGAATAAAATGTACAATATATCTGGTTGCTTTATGGATTTCAGAACTTCAACAACTATCCATTGTGAGTTGGACTGTTCTATAAGATTCACAATATATACAGCGTGGTTATTGGCAGTTATTATCTAAAGTCCCATGCCTGGCAAAAGTGCAACATACAATATACATAAAAGGAGACAAAGTCAGATATGTTTCCCAATCTGTCAGCACTAAAATAATGTCGCACTGCTTAACTCTTCAAGACTGCAGTCATTATTTACACAGCAACAATAAGAGCATCGGTATTGACCTTTTCCCTTGCTGCAGGTCTGTGTGTTTTTATGAGATCATTACAACCAACAATTGTCAATGCTGATTTTGTCATAAAGTTAATCATGAATCAACAATCTAGCCCTTGTATCACTTGACACCATTGTGGTGTTTTTTCTTCTTCAAAACATCAGCTGACCCTGTGCATTCATCATCCTCTGAATAGCCTTCATGTATTATGCAATCATTTAATTATTTTCTTAATACAACACAACTTCCCCATTACATTTCCTGGAGCTGTTGATCCTGCCCTTGTAGTTTTGTCAGATCTATTGTATTAACAGCCATCATCAGCCACTCAGTATTGATCAGGATAGTGTCAACGCTTTCACGCCTGTATGTTCTATGTTACAAGCTGGCTCTGCTTGCAACATAAGGACAACAGTTCCACACAGGAGTTGCCCAAAACAAGTATTTATTTTAACCAACAATCCAAATTGAACTGTATGAAATAAAAAGGCACATTTGTCATGTAGTAAATAAAAAGGGCGACCTGGAGCCAATCCTGCAATTTCCCCACAAGTGAAAAAGTTGACATGCTGAAAACCCAATCTCTGCAGGGGGGTCTGGGGGATTGTCCCCCAGGAGTTTTTCTTGAAATACTAACATAAAATACACATTCTGGTACTCTCTTGAGAAGAAAAAGAAATAAATCTATTACTACACGACATATTTAAAAAAATTAAATGCCATTTTAGTTTTTGGTTACTTTGTTCTGAAAGCTGAACCTGCTGCTCCTCACTGAAGAGGGAAGAGGCTGTGTGAATTACTTTACATTGTGGATAAGGGTGGATAGCCCCCATTGTTCTGTGTGTCAAAATGAAAGACAGCCCACACACCTATCAATCATCAAACCGTGGGTCTTATTTCATTACGTGTTGATAGAAATCAACACGTAATGTTGTATCGATGTATATAGAGATGTACTACAGCAAAACTATTCTCCGTCGGGACTTCCTGCACCAATACCACGCCGTTATCGTGTTTCTGATTGGCCAGAAGACATTATCAAAGATGTTTTATTAAGAAGACGATCACTACGTGACAAAAGTTTTCAAAACCGTTTCTGGTCTTCGGTATTTCCAGACAAGTGGCTGCTGAAATCAATCTTACTAACTAACTGCTGTCTGTGCAATTTACTCTTTTTTACTGACTTTATTTTGCTTACTTTAACATCATTTCTCATGGTGGAGCTAAGGTGGGGCTAAGCCATTTCTTGGTATGGCTGTAGCCTTTTTTACGGCCCGTCCAAAAAGATGGAGGAGAAACTAATTATCGCCGTAGCAAATCACCCGATTTTGTATGACCAGACCCTCTTCACCTACCGGGATACAAACCGGAAGAACCAGTCATGGAGGGAGGTGGCAGAGACAGTGGGTGAAACTGGTAGGTTTTCGCCTGTTTGGGGAGTTTATATATATATATTGCTCGCATAAAATCCCTGGGGTTTTTTGCTTTTTATGTCGGGGGCGGGAGATTCATGTGATTGCTCGAATAAAATCCCCAAGCTTCAGACACGCCCAGCTCCAAGCTTTTTTTGAAGCTGTAGTGTGGACGCTCCTACTGTAGGTGCGCCGCAGTCTGCGTGATCTGTCTGTAGGGAGGGGTGGGCCGGCCCTGCGAGTAAAGTAACGAGTAAAGTAACGAGTAAAGTAACGAGTTACTTTATGTAGAGAGTAACGAAGTAGTGTAATATATTACTTTGTTTTAAAGTAATATGTAATAGGCTATGTAATATATTACTTTTTTTTAGTAACGACCCCATCTCTGGTTGTGACTTAGATGAAAATCAGAACACATTTTATGACCAACTTATGCAGAAATCCAGGTAATTCCAAAGGGTTCACATACTTTTTCTTGCAACTGTATATGTCATACTTCAATTCAGTGATGCACATTAGAGAGTAACCCATGGTGCTAAAGTATCAGGACTTCCCTGATGGCTGCATTGTGGCTTAGTAACACGGAATGTCAAGTTTTATCCTGTACTTAATTGCTGTAGGGACCCGATTATCCATAACGAGTTCTATCTGGTGCTTTAACATGATTAGCAGTAGGTCTAAACTGCTGAAGACGTCCGGTAATTGGTAAATAAAGTTTGATGGTAATTCCAAGCTCAAGTTTGGCCAGTTGTGTTTCAATCATACTTTGGACCTGTTGCTATGGTGATTTATCTGGTAATTGTAACGTGGCTAGAAGTGGAAAACTTCACATGTTCGAGTCTGGTGATTCGTGAAGTTAAAGGATTACAAATCCTTTTTTTTATGGATTGAAAGATTGTCCCGCACAGTTAAAGAGGATTTATGTGACCTTTCCTGGATTTCACTTCTGATAGATGAATCATTTGTGACTTAAGAAGAGGATGTTTCAGTGATTGTAAACACTGGTCAATATTCTTATAACCATCAATATAAAATAACATAAATTAAAAAGCACCAAAGTTGTGAGGTCTTTAAACTACATAAATGTAAACTTGTGCATTTCATAAGCTGGTGATCCTCCATTGCATCAGAGTCTTCAACATGCTACTAAGTAGCACTCATAATTCCAGTGGATATAATTCTTTTTTTAGGACTTTAGCTGGTAAACCCCCATCCAAATCCTCTCTAACTCTCAGCCTCACCGAGATTTAATGAATCTAAATTGTGCTGACACTTAACTCTAAAAGTTTCCATTCAAAAAGCAACCTGCAACATTAGTGGTAACTGAACTGGAGCCTCAATGCTTCATTTTGTTGAAACAAAAATAAATGTTGTTTAAAGTCACTACAAAGAAGTTATGGGCATTAAAAAAAGGCTATACATAAATTCCTGTATAATGAAACTACATTTGCTTGTTAATTATGTTCAGATGGAAACATATCTTCTCCAAGATAAAGTTTGTTTTTGGCGTATAACAAACACCTTTATAATCAAAGTATGTCACAGTCTGCTCATGTGGGAAGTCAAAGTATGAATGTCAAGTGAGTGAGGGGGGAAATCTAACACAGAATCTTCCAAAAGGAAGCTGCTGATCCTGTCTCGGGTTAGACCTAGAGCCAATGTTGACTTTTTAAAATGTATGTCTGTACCTAAAATAACTGTACAAATGTTATTTATTCAAGCTTAACCATTACATTTATCCTAACCCTAACTAAGTAGTTTTGTGGGGTTTTTGTTTTGCTTTGTTTCCTTTTAGGTTATTAACCGTGTGTTTACAAGTGAAAATATGTTTCCCTCAAAACATAACTGGGAATGCAGGTCGTATATCAGCTGTAGCTGAAATATAATTATTAATTACCTTATGAGATAACTAGATTTGGTCAACTGATAGAAACAAGGAACATAATTTGTATTGTTGTACCCATATCAAAGTCTATATTGGCTTTGGGTTAATCATTGCCACTACTATCATAAAGGTAAAATACTGGCACAATACTAACTTGCTAATCGGAACTCCTTCAACCAGTATGCACTTTTAGTTGTTTTCTGTTTTCGCTGTTTAATCACAGACAACAGAAAAAGTAATAAGCAGTTACAATTATAAGCCATGTCCTGAGAAAAACAAAAGGATTTGCAAACTGTTTCGAAATGTCATTGTATGCTTGAACAGGGATTTGGTTGTTTGAGCTGGGTTGGGAACCTTTGCTATTGTATAACTATGATACTGGATATAAAACTCAACTTGACCTGACATTTTGACAAGACACTAACATGTTTTAAGTTACTACTCCTGATGTAGTTTGATAACTGAGTCAGTGCTGAGATAACTTATTTTACCTTTTTAGTATTTCACCAAATGTACTAATGAGCTCTTTTTGTCATATTGCCAAAAACTAGCAAATCTAAAACTACTTTCTTTGCTTATACCTCAAACTTTGATTTATGAGCACTTTATTAAGCAATAACGTCTCGCATAATTGGTGTAGTGTATATATAGTGCAGTATTCACGGGGGATCTGGACCAGAAGACAGGACTATGAATCATAAGCACATAAGTGATAGCACTTTGAAAACCATCTTTGTTCTCAGTTCAACACAGTATTTTCTGGCTCAGGTTATTAGCCTTTTGTTTTCTCCAATTTTCTACCACATCTTCAACTGACTTGAACTGTTCTCTTCGTTCACCAATTTCAGTGTATTTATTTGTCTTCCATTCACACCTCGGAGAACAGTTCTAATGGTTGTAGATAGAGTAAATCTTGTTAATGCAGGTTAATTAAACACATCCTCAATAAGCATTAATCCAGATTATACTCTTACCCTTTAAGGCTCTCTACGTGCTCTCTCTTTTCAGCATCTGTTGAATGCTGATTTCAGCCATCAGTGGCATGGTTAGAGTACTTATTACAGCCATTAGTGGTGACTGGTGACATCCAGAACATGCCATGGCAGGATGCAATTAATGCCCCCCTGTCCTGTTTTGTGAGACGTAAGGCACAAAGTGGACAAAATGCAAGAAGAAATAATTTGTTTAAACTTGAAGAAGAAAAGCAGTTCAATGGAGTTTCTTTGTTGGAGTGGCCGTAAGGTAGAAAGTGAATTGCAGCCACTCAAATACAATTAAGCCAATTTTACAAAACAGTCACAGAAGCATCTCAGTGGATCTCTGCTAGACAGTAATAACAGGTTTTAGCTGTAGTGTATTTTTGAGGAACAAAAGTTAGAAGGGAATAGAAAAACGCAGCACTCTCATTCCTTTCTCATTTCCATCTCACTGAGTTCATACATGTCGTGAAAACATGATTTGTCTGCTTTGAACAATAGCAAACCAACGTTGGCGTTATAACAGAAGGTGTGGCATTTGGGACTTTCCTTTAAGATGAGGTTTGCTTTGTGAAAAAGTTAATAATTTTCTAGATTTAGGGTGGGATCAAATACTCAGAGGTTGTTTTTACTATGTTTACCTGCACTATGGACATGCCTATCAGAGTGAAATATTCTGTATGCTCCTAAAGTCATAGATCTATTTTATTTGTATTTTATTCGTAATGTTTCAATCTCTGAAGAAAAGAGAGCTTCATCTGGCTTCCTGTTTCCCATCTTTGTTAAGGTATATGGTAAACATTGAAGCAAGATGAAAATGTAGAATACTGAAAGCTAAAATTATGCATCTTTGAAGTAGGAGCAAGGAAAAAGCATCCTATCCACACTAAACACTAACTCAGCCTTAGTAGCCACCGTCTTCATGTCGAATGTGTGCTTGTGAATATTTAAGGCACCTTATATAGCAAGCTCTGCCACCATTGTATGAGATCTGTATGTGTGTGAATGGGTGAAGGCCTAATTTTGAGTGGTCACTTAGAGCAAAAAAGAGCTATATAAATGCAATTCATTTATCATTTGCTATCGATTTGATAGCAAAAGAGACATCACATTAAAGAAAATGTGCGGAGAAACATGCATGTGCATGTGACTGATTATCAAAGGCAAGGATAATGAATTTAACATGCACCAAATCAAGTCATTTTGTTCGGCTATAGTCTTTATAAAGCAAAGTCATCCACATTTAATCTGTCTTCAAAGATTTGTTTATATGCCCTAAACAATTTACAACGATTTAGGTTTTTTTCAAGAAATGATATGTAGTTCCAAAGATAGTTTGTCAAGCTACCTGATTTGTAATGACACTAACACACAGTTCCATAATATACGCAAAATGCTAAAGAAGAATATCAATTGATTGGAAACAAGTTCAAACTGTTACCAAAGCTTGGTTCAATAATTGTCCCACTATAGTACAAACTGTGCCCATCTTGCACTTCCCACAGCAATGAAGAAAAGCCATTTTAGTTCTTTACTTGACAATCCAGCACAATCTGTGTACATTCTCATGTACATATTCATTTCAACCAACATATGTGAGATCATTAGCAAACGTTTGAAGATGCTGCATTCTGAAAACTGTTAAGCTGCAGGAGGAAAAACACCTGGGACTGTCACGGTGACAGACACATCCTTACACCGACATACGCAGACACACATATGCTGACAATCATTTAAAACTAACACTTTCTCAAAGTAGAGAATATTATCCCCTAACTTTATGATAACTCACAGATGGATTGAGATGTCTGTAATTCTAGTTTACGTAGGAGACTTAACTCCAGACTGCTTTACACTAATAACCTTGCACACCATGATATAACTCCTGCTCTGCCTGTGCCCTCTGTTGGAGCCCTAAAACTTGAAGGACATGTTCCTCACACACACAATCATTCATCACATTTATGAGCTGATCTGGAAGCTTTGCTGCGCTCATAACCACACCACCCGACCAAATGTCCACCAATAAAGTCTGCAATCACTGAGTTGAGGTCCACTGGAAGGATAGTTGCAGGATACAACATGAGAGTACACAGAAACAGGATGAGCTGTGTTTGAGGGAAGTATTTTAATAAAGAGTACAAGTATTGTACACGATTTTAGGATCCTGTGAAGATAAGAAGTCTGATACAGAGGATGCACTGTTGTATAATCCAACACCTCTAATAATTTATTAGGAAGAGTAAGAAAGATGTTTGGCGTCCGTCAGCGTTTTATCTGGCACAGACCCTGGCATCTTTGCTGTCTTTCATCCCAAACCATAGTTTAAAATCAAAAGGGTATGACTATGAGGTAGTGATTTATGTTGTTATGCTTTTTTTTTTTTTTAATAATTGATGACTCACTTCATGGAACCTCTAACAAAATAAAATTGTGAAAATCTTTGTCTAGCAACAATGTTTTACATCAATGTCGATTATATTAACTAACCGTTTCAGTGTTATTACGAAGAATGTCTTTAATCGAGGAAAATCCTTGTATTACATTAGAGGAATTTATTAAACAGAAAGATAATTTCAAACAAAATATATGATGTAAATATAATAGAATGGATAGATTCGGGTCCAGGCTAATGTCATCAGCTGAAGTTTGTCTGAGTCTTGCACATAAGGTATGAATAATAAAATGGTGATCAAATTGTATAAGTGAGGAGAGGCTATTTATGTTGATATAATATTATTTAATTCCTTACAAATGGAAAAAAGACGAGGTTGTATCATGATTGATTCATTATGCTCTCACAAATGACCTTTCAATAAAAAAAAACAGCTAGTGCTGGCAACTGACGGAGCAAAAAGAAATGTAGAGTAGGCAGGAAAGGTTAATTGGTGATTGTTGGTCAGCTCTATAGTTCTCTGCTTTTGACACTCCACTTTAACGAGCAATTCATCAACATTATAACACGTATCAGCGGGAAAATCCACAAAGCCCATCAGATCAATGAAAACTGTCTTGGCATTTTTAAACCATGAATGCAGATAATTGGTTCACTATTTAGGATCAGATGATTTTAAAGGTCAGTCCTTTTAACATGTCTGAAAGGCTTTAATAACACTGTTGGAAATGGCCAGTCATCATATTGATTTAAATAAAGCTGCACTGCACTGAACTAGAATTACCCTTATGTGGTCAGTGAAAGCTGCAGCTACATGTGAACATTGCGACATTAAGGAGAAGTGTGCTTTGCCATCTGTGGCCCTATGATACATCAATCTCACTGTGATCTACAGCCTTTTAGAGGCTCCAAAAAATGCAATTGAATCATCTTGATTGTAGAGCAGCTGCCTGCTGCAGCTGGCAGGAAGAGGACGTTGAGGGAGTTAAGACTGGAGAGAAAACCATCATTATGATACTGACAATTGTACACAACAAAGATGTTTGTGAAAAGTTTCCTAAAAGCTTTTTGGGCTGCAGAAGGGGTTGATCTAAGTTAAGGACAAAACCTTTGAGAAATATTTTTAAATTAAATAATCTGGGGTGTGAAATATTAGTATTATTATTATTATTATTATTATTATTATTATTATTAAGAGGTAGGTGTGTGTACCTGCTCGTGGGTTTAGGGCTACATTAATAATCTCTGACTAATCCAAAGGCTATTGAGTTGAATTGTGGGTAATGTGGGTGACATATTTTGAAAAGGAAGAAACTAAACTGTTTCTGGTTTTTGACAGTTTTGAGTCAAGTTAGATTCAATACTTTATTGCCATATCAACATAGCTGATAACCAATTTAGCATTGTACTTGTATAACTAAGCTAAGTATTTATTTAATGTTATAGAAATATTGCAATTATGGAAAGCAATAACACTATTGTTAATGTAAAACAAATAAAATATATGATTTAGGTTTGGGAAAGACCTTACATGCACATCCATCAACACACCTTCTGCATCCTTACTTTCTGCCCTCCTTGCATCAAGGAGACAACCAACATGAACATAACTCCTGTCGATACTAAACTGGAGAACCACTTTCAACAGAAAGACTTCACATCATTGTCTGTAACAGGACAGGGTCTTCAAATTGTGTAAAGTGAACATAGTTAGACCAAAACACATCACACTGTTGTATTATGTTCTAATATTTACCATTAAAATAATATTACTGCTTTAGCATCACTGCTTGCTTTGAACTGGCAGAAATGTGAAACCCATCCCATTTAAAATGTAAAATATGGGACACTAAGGTAAAATCCCTCCATCAAAATGACTATTAATCTCAGATGTTAAATAATGTCTATCCCCGCAAATAACTAAACTCAAATATGAAATGTAATCCATCAGGTTAACAAGAGGTTGCATTGGCAATTAGTCAGTTCCACCCTCGAAAAAATCATACCATGACAGGATGTATGACCTCCTCCTTCACTACGTATGTGTTGACATAATGTTGTTTTGACACATTTGATATCATAAGCCTTTGAAAGGTACCACAGTGCAGTTATTAACCCTGTCCGGAACGTCACTATCCCTGCATGTGATTCATGGATTCAGCAAATTCAGGCTGTTGCTCTTGACCAGCTCAACATTATTTTGTCCTGCATAATCAGATTTATCCGAGTCATAATTCTCTCTAATCTCTACAGAAATGAACATCTCAGGAATCCTTGTTATCTTTTGTTTGGACTTCAAATGGGTGAAATACAATGTTTGGACACCACACACATCCCATGCCTCCTGTAAGCCCGGTGGTGTTGTCAGCAGCTTTGATGCAGGACACATTTATGTTTAACAGAGTTTATCACTGAGGAACCAGCTCCGAGGAGATGAGAGGCATGTTTTTGCAGAATCAGAAGCTAATCTGGCTCACAGCATACAGGGTAGCTGGCCTACCTTCTTAGAGAATGTAGAGCCGTGCTCAAACTTGACGCCAATGTTTGCTAACGCAGAGGATAAGCCTCTTCTGTTTGCTTGCACTTTGCAGTTGCTGATGTGTTATTGCAGCATTACTGGGCCCAAACATATCCTTCATTTTGGCTCAAATCCCAGATGAGATTCTAGCAAGGTGTTTTATGATAGGAAGATTAAATGTGGTTGAAACTGCCTCATGTGATTAACACTTAGACAACCACTTTACACCGAAGGGCTTATAGACTTCTTTCACTGCCAGAAAAAGTGGATATATTTGCCTCGATTATAAAAATCAAATGTTTATGGTGATTACAGTGGAGGCGCACAAAGGTCTCTATGCATTTCATCCCTCATTCCTGTCTGAAAGAGCAATTATTCTTCATTTAATTATAAGACTGTACAGATGTCCAAGGGCTTATAATGCATCTCTTTTCATAACGCTTCAGTGCCTCGTCTATTTCGCTGATGCAACATTATCACAGACAAAGTAATATGTTAAAAGAGAAGGATCCATACAGTAACATCAATCTGAAGTCAATGTAGGGCCTCTGTAAGGGCCATCTAACAGGCATGGTTAGGTAACTGTAATCATTGGCCAGAGTGCATTGTCAAAACTTTTGACAAATTGTATCAGAAGGATTTAACATGTTAGAAAAAATATGTGTGTGAGATGCGGTTTTCATAAGGATGACGTAAACATGAACAATCATGTTGCAGGTAAAGCAAGTTTTGAATTAAATATAATCTTGATTTGATAATGACGGTACATGATGAAAGGTCCGGGTATTACCAAAGTTTACAAAATGGCCTCCAATTAGCATGGTAGTCCATTCGATAGTAGTTGAGACAAAAAAAATTCCTAAACTTTACAACACGGCTTCAATATAAAAAAACACCTTTACAACACTGAAACAACAACAGTGCAAAAGACATGTAATACTCCATATGCTGACGGCAATAGCGTCATTCCCTGCTCCTAACATTGGCATACAAAAAATAAACAAGTTCTGCTGTTCAGTCCAGAGCAGATGTCTCAAACTCAAGGCCCGGGGGCCAAATCCGGCCCGTGACTTCATTTGATGTGGCCCCGCAAGAGCTTGCAAAGAATATAATACGTTTATTATACGGTTACCACTTTAGAGAAGCAGGTTGCCCATAAACTACATGTCCCACAATGCATCTCGTTTTGTGACATGTGCACTGAAGAGACTTGCAATTATTTGCCCAGGACTTCTGCTTTCAGACGTAGTTAATTACTAAGTTATTATCCTATCCGATAATAATCCAATTCAGAGGCAATAATGTAATATAATACTTTATTTTATATATATATTATATATTTATATAGTTACAACCGGCCCTTTGAGTGCAACCTTTATGCGAATGTGGCCCGCGATGAAATTGAGTTTTGACACCCCTGGTCCAGAGGCATCTACACATATGTAAAGACCTTCACAATGGAGGGGAACAAATACATTTCCTTCAACCTTGTGTTGTTAAGGCTGATTGACTGAATTGTTGTGTTAACCAGCGGGGTGCCATCCCTCTTCATGCTCCCTCAAATTGTCCCCCAGTATTAGATTTTCAGCAGCCCTTTCAATTGTCCTGGTTCCACCCTATGATGGTTACACCTCTTTTTACCAAAACAAAACGGTCAAAAAGGTGTTCCTGGCTTCCTGAAAAAGATACTGTATGGTCTTAAGCAGGCCAGCTGGATATTGGATTGCAAATGGGGATCATCCAAAGTGAAAGTGTTCTTCCTCTCAAGTGTATATTGAATCACAAGGGTGCTCTACCCGCTGCTTATATTGTTTTATTCTGAACACACAATGATTGCATATTTGTCCTTCCTGGGGGAGGGATCCTTTCTCTTTTAGTTCATTCAGAGGTGTACAACCTACAGTTTCTAAGGGAGGCACTCACATGCATGCAAATAAAATAAAAGGGAAGCTTGGATTACAACACACACAGCGGGAGTGTGACTTCACCTCTCTGCTCAGGTTGCCATTGTTCCTCTAAATCTTTATATAGCTAATTTTTGTTTGGTGCTATAGTATTATTGCTCTGATATTTTTTAATGAAAGCTGTAAATCCCTATTTTTTTATAATGAGCATTCACTCCAGAGAGGGATAGTACTCATAGCTGCTACTTTGTGGCTATGGTTTCTCCTATATGGTAATTACTCTCAATGCTAGAAGGGGGGAGACCAGTGCTCCCCTGACAGATTAAAGGCAAATAGGACATTGGGCTATATAAACAAAATTGACTTGACTATAATTATCTAACGTGTCTTATGGTTGTTTTCACCTTCCATATGGCTGCTTCTTCCAATCATCTCTGACTATACGTAAAGGAATGGCCTCTCGTATTAATGGACCGTTTCTATTAGCCTTCTAGCCTCCCTGGGCACTCACCCACTGTGATTTAGTGGAGCTGTGAGCCATGAATGTCAGTCAGGCAGTTGAGGAGAATTGCAAGTGATTCATGCTTTTGTTTACAGGGTGCTGTAGGGACCCTAATCTAGCAGTGATGAGAGCAAAGAGGGTGTGTCTACAGTGAACATACTTGGTGAGGACCATGCATGCATGCTGATTTCTGATTAATAATTATGTGCGTGAGGAAGTGAAAGACATGATTAGAGGGAGGGGAAGCAGGAAGTATCTATGTGTATGTTTTGACTTTTGCAACGGTGGGATTTCACAGGGGAGAGGATCATCCCAGATGGGTCCGGGGTGTATTTATATTCAACAGAAGAGCTGATACACAAGCCATGCTCTGCGTGTTAAGACAGGAAGTTGCTGAAGTTGGGGAGTAAACCCCAAATGGGACTTTCTGTATTTGCATTCAACTGTTGTATGCATTTTCATAGTAAATGTACCTGTGACAAAAAGAGTTCTTGAATATTTTCAGCCTTCAACCTTACTTTAATAAGCCTACCATACATCAGTGAAAGCACCTCATAAAGCTATGATTCTTAATATCATCCAACAAAAGGATTGCTTCTAACAGAGTGCCGGTCAGATCATTAGCCTCCACTGATGTTCCTTTTAAAGGCATTATCCTTTATAAATGATAGCCCTGTCCATTAGTGATAGTGCATCAAATGAGTTGTTTGACTCCTGATGAAAAGGGCCTTGCTTTCACACCTCTATGACTTGGGATCCTTCCCCTGGTGGGAGAAAGAGCTAAGCCTTAGGAAGTGTCATCCATTATCTTTCCATCAAAGGTCACAAACCCGTAAAAACACAAGGGCAAACATCAATACTTTGAGCATTGAAAGTGTTAGGTATGTGTACACACACACACACACACACACACACACACACACACACACACACACACACACACACACACACACACACACACACACACACACACACACACACACGTATGCATTTCCGGCTACCATTGTTCCAGGAAACTTATTGTGGAAAGGGAGTGTAGTGGTTTCCAGTCGTAACTGTCACATCAAAGAAGGGAGCCTCACATCCTACATTGGACGGGAATTATTTTCACCAAATGCCAGAAGTGTATGCACTCTTTATATTAACACTTATTTTAAACATCAAAGCATGCCTTAAAATGACTTTTTTACATTTTTCTCTGACAGCCGCAGTCTGAGCCCAGTTTGCCCTGAATGTAGCTCTAATCGAGATGATTGAAATCAATACGAGTAGAGAAGGATGGCCAAAGGCTGCCTGTCAAATCATCCACCTTAAATCACTAAGATAATAGCTGCAGGGCTGTCTAAGGAAATGCCAGAAAGGCATCAAATCAGGCAAAGAAACATTATATCAGTGTATATCAGTGAACAAAGACAGGAAAGATCATTAGGTAATAGGTCACTGACACTTATACCTTTTCCTTTGGGCAACACCTATGTTGTTTTAGTACAGTATATGGCACCGCAGATAAATAACTGACGAACGGTAAGTTTAAAAGGTACTGTGTGTGGTGAAAATAGTGGCGCCTTTAGCAGCTATGGATATTCTTTCTGGGAAGCTGGTACAAAAAACTGAAAAAAAAGTAAAGTCATTATCAGCCTTATTTGTTATGTGGCTAGTAACTAAAATAGTTTTCTCAGGAAATTCCCCATATTAACTAAAGTAGTTATACATTAATAATGTAAATCTTGCATTCACATATTGTTTTAGCTTAACCTAAATGTCCAAACAAGCAGCTTTTTTTTATTATTTGATCGTGCGGAACATGTAGAGTGTAAAGTTAATTTAAAAATGACTGGAAAAAGGTGGATTTCAGAGCATACATTTAAATGACGTGACTTTGTATATATTTTATCAGCAATCTACTGGTACATGATTATTTTCCTAAAAATATATAATCATACGAATAATTATTAAACGTAATGGTGTTATACTCCCTTTCCAGTCTCACCATGTTTGCACACATTTCCTCTGGAACAAAGCTTGAATGAGGAACAATGTTGTTGACATTTCAGAGGAGGGAGAGGAGGAAGGATAATAAGAAAGTGCATGGCTAATATCATATTCCAAGTTTACAGAAGTGCTTCCTGTTTTCACAATAAAACCATTTCTTAAAGGAAATTCTTATTTCCTAAGAATCTTGTCATTCTGCCAGAGAGAGCCTCCACCAGCTTCCTTTCCTAAAACTATTTTTATTACTCTTTGGAGGACATAGGACCATGCTTGGAAGAAGTACAACTTTAAAATTACATTTATATATAGCTGGAAAGTGTGCGATGCTGAGGCAGTCAATTTAGGACAAGTCGGCCATATTACGCTGGTGTCAAGGGAGTAGCTTCATTGCAATGTTGGCAAAAACAAACTCATCAGAAGTGTCACTTTAATCCAGTTAAGAAAGTCCTCTCATAAGGCTTCAGGGCTTGATAACAGTTAGCCAGCACAAGTCATGAGGAAAGCTTGTCTCCCATTGTTGAAAGACTTCAGCTCTATTCCTTGAAAAAACACATTTCTGTCTTTATCAGCTGGGGGACGTTTCAGTTCTATATGATTTTGATACCTTCTGCTGTTTTGTAGAAAATATGTTTTGTTATGTCATCTTCCTAATGGTCGTACTGTCTTCTCCTGTATTTCGTTCAGGCTAAACAAGCTGCTGTTGCTGTCAGTCTCACACACACACACACACACACACACACACACACACACACACACACACACACACACACACACACACACACACACACACACACACACACACACACACACACACACACACACACACACACACACACAAACATTAAAGGAATAAAAGGAACTGTTACAGCCTGCTAATTACAAAAGCAATTTTCCTCTTACCTCTTGCCTTTTCGCCCTGACGTTTGTTGAATGATGACTAATTTGTAATGCCTTATCTCTCCTGCACTGTTTGTTATCACACTCCCACGATCACTGCTGCATCGCACTTACATTGTGACTGCTGAGTCACTTCCTTACTGTATGTAAAAACTATTGTCTCTGTATTATCTTGACTTCCTGTCTTAAGTACTGTTTAGTGATACATTCTGTGGTGTCAAGCACAGTCCTCTTCCTTCCTTATTCTACAGCTAAAGAATGTCTGTAGCTTGCTGTTTCCTCTTGTTCAGCCGTCTCCTTTTGTACTCAGCAAGCGTGTTCCTACATATCCTGTCCTGTGAATGAAAGTGAAATGGAAGCTGTTTTGAGAATGTTTAAACTTTGGTATTTAAAGTGGACCTATCATGCTATATTTGAAACATGTATTGTAGGGCCATACCTATATAAAGTATATAAATATAATTATTTTTTTCAAAATACCAAACAGATCCTGCATTTTAGCCATGCCTCATTTCGCTCTATTTGCTCTTTCCAGCCCTGTTTTTGCAGGGGGCTGATTCTGTGAGCTGCAACTGACCACGCCCCCCTGCAGGAGAGGGGAGTTGGCAGTTACTTTGGCATTAGGGCAGGGATATCTAGATACTTTCCAAGGTTTGACATAATGAATTGTGTTTTAAAGCAAGCAATGATGTTTTCAAATCTGTAATCAAAAAGCTCCTCAAAAACACTATTGAAGCAGTTCCTGCCGTTGCTACATTAGTTCAAACAGTAACAAGGGACTATTTTTCTTACCGGATGCATGTCAATTTAAATCAATACATACAACTATTGTTTAAATCAATAAAATCCTTTTCTAAATCCATAAAAGCATTTCAATTATTATTGGGAGTCATGTTGTTACTTTGTTGAGAATGTGGCCATGTAATAAGCGGGATAATGTGCATAATAATAATAATGTGCAAATAACACCTTCATGCTGATCTAGATCCCTCCGCTTCGCGTCGGGCTCCTGATCAGCCTGTCGGTGTTCTTTTCCCCATAATGACTGCGTCGCCGCACATTATCACTTACATATGATTATATAGTCATTATTCATTTGTTTTAAAGCAGGAGGCGCAAACGCTTGCCTCGGGGAGGGAGAAAAAGAGCCACAGCGGAGAATAAACAGAAGGGCAACCATGGCAACCATGCAAGGGAAGTCTTCTTCGCTGCTTTTGTGGCAGACTACAGCGCCACTTACAGGCCTGGCATATGTACCAGAGATGTTCACAAGTCTTTTTTTGCAAGTCCAAGTCAAGTCTCAAGTCTTTGGTCACGAGTTCAAGTCAAGTCTCAAGTCTTTGTGGGGTGAGACTTGATCAAGTCTCAAGTCTTTGGTCACGAGTCCAAGTCAAGTCTCAAGTCTCTAAACAAATAAAAGTCTCATGTCTCTTCTGGTTGTAATAAGCCTTCTATTGTCTGCTGCTATCCAGTCTGTTAAGAATACTGCACAGCTATATCTAAGAAATTCAAAGCATTTACTGTATTATTATCACTCCTATATCTATTAGCATACAGTATCAGTACTGATTAGTTGTTTGTTATATGATCACTTTAAACAGGCTATTGCAATGCAATATGAGGAAAAACATCACACTTTAGCTAAATGCAAACAACTTGTAAGCAAAACACTTCAGAATCAGAAATCAGTATCACAAATACTTTATTAATCCCCCGCAGGGAAACTGTTAAAAGTACTTAAAAGCGGGTAATGATTAACGTTACCGACCTTTTTTATGTCATGTCAAGAGTTGGATGTCAACGCCACTCAACTCAAACAAGTGTGACAAGCAATTCACTAATCTTTTCAAATATGCAGTTACAAAGCTAGTAGCAAGCTAAGTTAACATTACATAGCTGATGCTGAGCTAAACATGTTTGCTAACCGTCCATATGCGTTAATGTGACTGACCTCTCCGGGTGAGTTTTCAAGTGCCTGATGAAAATTCGACTTTGTTGCGCCAGCATCCTTGATTTTGATATTGCAGACTTTGCAGTGTGCGCTCCTTTTGTTGGTGCCGCCGGCGTTTTGTTCGAAGTTGTTGTAGTTGAACCTAATTACAAGCGGTACAGCTGCAGGTGTGCCGCCGGTCGCTATTGTGTTACTACGAGGTAGTAACAGAGGCGCGCACGTCTGCGTAATGAGCCCGGCTAAAATAACTGGATGGCCTACCTGCCTGTCAGCCTTCCATCTGGGCACAAACTTATCTCGTGCCCTCATTGGTCATGTGCGCGTTCGTGTGTGTTGAAATCTGTATTTTTTTAATCTTTTTTTCCTTCTAATTTATTATTCTTTTCAAAATAACACACTGTTATTTACTCACCAATAACACACAATTATCCTTGCTTTTATTTATTGGTTTGATTCCATAATCTCGGGCTTTTTTGGCGTCCGTCAGGAACTGAATTTCAAAATAAAGATAACCGGAAACAGACGTAGGCATTTCGAGCGATTACCCAAGATCCTCAGCTATGGTTTTAAGCTCTCTGATTGGATGTGTTCGCCGCAATGCATGCTGGGAGTTGGTGTTTATATTATATGAAATCCGGAAAACATTTTAAAAGTATAAAATAATACTTAATTCCGAGTGCTCTTGCTTTTCTCTTTGAAAGTCATCACATAACGGCATTGTAATACACGGTTCGGCTGCATTACATATTACATATATGAGAAGACCTTTGGAAAAACTGGAAGAAATGGCGCCGAAACTGAATACTTGATGTGGATCATAGATATATCAACAATTAAACAACATCTTCAATTTCTCTTCACACAATACGTCTCCTTGCAGTATCAACACTAATTCGGCTGACTTTTACATTTGATCTAATTCATAGATAGGTTATATTTACACCATAACGGTGCACAGCTGATAGAAAAGGACTGTAGTTTTTAAAGATATTACTGATTTTCTTTGAATGTAAGAATGTAAATACTGAGTCTGAAATAGTATAGCAATATGCTGTAAAATGATGTGAAAGCATGCATAAAACTATACATCTTCAGATGTTGTACATACACACTAATAATACAAAGTTGTTATGGCTGTGTGTACTTTGTGTGCACCTCCTAGTGGTTAAAGCACGTTATTGAATTATTGTTTTTATGTGTTATAGTCGATTAAAAAAATATTAAGAGTACATACTTTCATAGGGGGAAAGTATAAATATAGAAATATAGAATATAAAAAATCAAGAAGATACTATAAGTGATCTCTACAATAAAACAGTTTAGTGCAGGATGTACAAAGATATTAATAGGAGGAGGTGCAAAACAGAAAAACGGATTAACCTTTATTTAAACATTAAATATTAAATATTAAGCCTGACAAAGTAATTAACGTCTAATATATTGCTTTCCTGCAATGTTAACTATGTTGAAGCACTTATTTTAACTGATATTATACACATTAATTATACTCTTATGTATGTAGATAGAATAAGAAATGTGCAGAATATGACAGTTTAATGGTGGAGGTACACACATATTGATAGATGTCTTGTAATGCACTGTTGAGGAACCTGTGACCCAAGTTTTTCATTCATTGCATAACTACACCGTAGTTGTGTGTGATATGTCAATACACCTTTGAAAATCTTGAAAGGGATGTGCAAAATAGCCATAATATACAGTCTTTAATTAACTATTAGTAGAGAATAACGAGTAATGAATATACTTTATTACTTGTTTCCATTCATGTCAATTGCAGATACATGTTTAGTCTTCTCAAGCACCAACTATCAAATATCTCTCCTGATTGTTGGCACTTGACAATCACCTTACCTGAATTTTACTCAGGTGTAACTAAAGTCTGATTTAAGGGTTGTTTATATATTTCACATAATTAATCAGAATCTGCAAAGTAACTCAGATAAATGCAGTGGAGTAAAAATACCAGGTTAACCTCTGAATTGTAGTGGAGTAGAATTACAAAGTAGCAATGCGCTGTCATGTGGGTATATATTAATGCTGCGCATTATGGACACAAGTGATTTTCACCCATTTATTAATTATATGTTTTACATTTGATAACACCAATGTGTTTAATAATGGCAACTTCTAATTGTGGGAAAAACGAAAACGTTCAGTAGAGACGTCCCATAGAACATTTTGCGAAACACAATAGCCAGCATGTGTAGTTCTGGGGGGGTGTTCGATTCCAGTTTTGGATGATCTGGCGTGGTTTCGTTCCATTTCACACAGCTGTTTGACGCTCTGCGTAAAGACTGTAGTCCTAAACGATAGCTGGGGATTATGGGTAGTGTAGTGTCTTCGGCCATCCTAAACTCAGAAATGTTGACAATCGCAATGATGTTCGAAATGTCCCTTATAGGCCTACGTCTGTTTCCGGTTATTTTTATTTTGAAATTCAGTTCCTGACGGACACCAAAAAAGCCCGAGATTATGGAATTAAACCAATAAATAAAAGCAAGGATAATTGTGTGTTATTGGTGAGTAAATAACAGTGTGTTATTTTGAAAAGAATAACAAATTAGAAGGAAAGAAATATTTAAAAATACAGATTTCAGTATCCTGAGGCTCTGAGCCCCATTTATTTTCCTCACAGACGGCAACAAAAGTCCGAAATTATACGATTTAAAATAAAATCAATAATTGTGGCTTGATATTGAGTAAGAACATGTTTTTATGAACCACACAGCTTCCGGTCTTCCACGACCCGACCGGAGAAAAAGACGTGCTGCAGCCTGCAGGCACGAAACACGTTACCAGTAGAAATACATTGCTTTTAAAATCGTGCTGTATAACACGAAAAAAAGGGGCAAATCGTGATGGTGAACACGAATCAATAGATTAAAAATCGTGTTGGTGAACACGAAATGCCGTGAGACTGGGTTGGATCCGTTGCAGCCCCTTTTTTAGAGATTTGGGTATGGAGGAAAATAGAGAGGGTTGTGTTTTCTGACACGTGGTGAGTTCCCTGACACACCAGGGACACATATTCATGTATAAAAGAGAGACCAGGAGGAAAAATGGTTATTAAAAAAAAAAGGAAATCATTATTTGAAAAATTATTGATTCGAAAATAATATGATACAGTACAGTACTATTACGTCTGGGTCTCTGTGTTTCATTAAAGCTCGGCTCTGTGTGTGTGTGGAATGAGCCATTTTGTGTGCGTGCACGAGCGAGAGAGAGCGCACCGGTACCGGAGATCGTTGTTGTTAGCTTCTTGTGCTATCGAGCTACGCTAACGGATATAAGGAGTTTTTTCAACAACAAAGTGGAGGAGAGTCCTCTCATGTCAGACTGAGAGACTCAGTGAGCTAAAGGACTCTCTCAGTATTATCTCAGGTCTCAAACCTTTTGGTCACCATTAATGTAAACAATTATTTACGTTGTGTTTGCGTGGGGGATTGTTGCAGTAGAAAATGCCACTGTAATGACCGGTACATGGGAAACCCTAAATGTTTGAGCACCCTCTATGAAACATCAAGCTACCCCACAGCACCCCCAAAATAAATCTCTAGCGCCGCCACTGAGCCTGACTTGTGTTGGGGGGGCCCGACTTTTTTTTTTCTCCAAAGGGGGGGCCTGACAGATAAAGTTTGAGAACCACTGCTCTAAACCAAATAGAAAAAACAGGATAGTAAAGTAGGAAACATTTGAACGTAAAAAAAATACTCATTTAAAATGTTTCTTAAATGTTTTTTTTTCTACATTTTTTGTTATAGGGAGTCACAAGACAGAAATGGACGTCCTTAAACCCTCTAATTTGCCAATCAGCCTTGCACCCACATGCTGTTATTCATAAAACATGAAGTTACATTAGAAACAATAACGTGGACAGTGCGGTGCGCCTAACAAAAAGAAAAACAGTCACTCTTACACAATAGCTGAATTATCATCTGTGTCCATGCCACCTTCACACATACAAGATGCTCTGAATTTCACGCACTCTATTAAAGGTCACCTATTATGCAAAATCCACTTTTTCATGTTTTTTATACATGCACATGTGTAAAGAGATTCACTCACTTTTTGTCCTGATCCATTTATATAAAAACCTGTCTGAAAATGAGCTGATCAGATGTTGGCCACTTTATGATGTCATAACGATTTTTTGGCTTGTGTAACCATTAGCCAATCACCAACCAAGGTAACCCCCCCCCCCCCCACCTTATCACCTGAATCTCCTCCTAGAGCACCAGTGTGTTTTTTTTAACCAAATATCTTGCAGAGGGGCGTGGGGAGTGGCTCCTTATTTTCATCTAAAGTAACAGACAGAGAATCAGCACTTTTGGAACAGGGCTGAAACAGAGTGGATTATAGGATGCTGCAATGATCTGTTTGGTGTTTGGTACTTCAGAGACATGTTTTGTATATATCTGAGACCTATAATATATTGATGAAAAACAGTATAATAGGGGACCTTTAAAAGAAAACTGTAATACTACGCCGTCGACCACCAAGTTTTTCCAGCTGGGTGCCTAGGAAATCCAAATCCAAGCCATTTTGTATTAAATCCTAGTTTATTTACTGCAGACATGTTAATCCTTATCCACCAGAGGGCTCACCCCCTCATGGGCCGGGTCAAGAGGGGGCTTCACTAGGTTTAGTCTTTTCAGTAGGCCTGTCAGCTGCAGATTTTTTACTTATTTATATTTATCTTAGTTAGCATCTTACCAAGAGTTTACTGGTGGAATGGTGTTAACCCAAATTATAGTCTGCACCCCTCCTCAACCCTAACACTTGCCAGCCAATCGCGGCTGTCACAGCCAACTGGAGTTTCTGAAGAAGTCATGTGAGACACCACTTTATGCTACTCACAAATCAATGGTTTTCTCTCTTTCTATAGCTCTCATGTAAAATATGAATACACTATTTTATGACATAACAGATTTTGAGAGATTTTTATTTCTATTGCTCATTGATGTTTTCATTGAGACCTCAACATTGGTATGCAACAAGAGGGTGATCAAATTCTGAGCAGAACTAAAATATTACTGACAAAATCAAAACCATTTTCTTAATTTTTACAACATTTTGACACAACATTGTTGCATTTCCAGTCCCATAGCATGCTTTATCGCAAGGGTTGAGATGTATGAATTGTGATAAGCCGACACTCGCCATCACTTTACAATCCTCCCAGGGCCGAAAGGATTTTGTGATTTTCCATTAGGCCTGTAACCACAACAGCAAGCTAAAGCATCATTTACTTGGCCGCAATGTGCTGCTGTTACTGTATGGCTGGGAATGTAATGAGGTTTTAATGGGCTTCTGTCAATAACATTTTGCCACAATCTGCTGTACGGTGTGTTTAGGAAGAGAGCTACACTAATGCTTTACAGTAGCTGATTTTAACTTACCGGAACAGCCAATGCAGATTAACACGGTCAAAAACCTTGAACATTAAAAAAGAGATGTATCTTTTCTATCAGTAAGGTTTGCGATTAAACATATTCATTTAACATAGGGGTGTATGAGACTCATACAAAATAATTGTGTGAGCTTTTACTACAAGTGGCTGTCCGACACTAGACACACTGAGTGAGAGGTCACTTTTGGTGTCATCCGTCAGTACTCATCCTTCCTCTATTCTCCAGCTCCTCTAACTTTCCTCCACGCTCCCCTGTTGCCCACAAAAGGCCTCCTGGCAAAAGTGAAGGGATTTCTACAAGTGGAGTTTTCTGTCATTAATCCTGTTTGCCATGGTTCAGTCCCTGTCTGTCTCACCCACCCTGTTACCATCCATCCTTCAGTCCACCCATTTCACATCTATCTCTCTCCATTCCAGGTTGGCAAATTGATTGCGTTGAGCTTGTGGAAAAAAGGCCGCCTCTGGGGACGTACGCACACACACACACACACACACACACACACACACACACACACACACACACACACACACACACACACACACACACACACACACACACACACACACACACACACACACACACACACACACACACACACACACACACACACACACACACACACACACACACACACACACACACACACACACACACACACACAGCCCTTATACATACTGCCACACATACAAACTGACATACACATTATGTACCAACACTGCAGCTAGCTAACGGGCAGACCTGGGTCCATAATTACCTGCAGTGTGCTGTGTGTAGTCCCTGTGGCATTTAACATTCGCCCCCAGCCCCTTGGTCTCTCCTTATTTGCTTTCTGAATGGAATATTTATGTTGGATCATCAATTCTGTGTAGCAGACTAGTGAGCGTTTGTGGTGAAAATGTGTGTAGGAAAATAAATACCTTAATTGTGTTGATAGTAGGCTGATAGATCCAGTGTCACATTCCAATGCTTTGCTAAAGTAAGGAGACCCTCTAATAAAAGCAGGTCACAGAAATGATGTGGATCCTAAATGTCTTACAAGCTGCTGTCTTAGAGGGAATCGATGTAATGTATCGATTGATGCTGGGGATGAAGGCTTGTGTGCCAAGATAATGCATGTTGTGTGTACCTTATAATGTGTCTGCTGTGTGTGCTGCATGTCTTTGAGTTCACTGTCTACTGCTGACATGCTATATACGTTAAGTACTGTATAACTGCTCCTAACACTAGGATGGGTCAAATGCAGAGAAACTGTTTCATTACTAGTTCTTGTACTATGTAATGACAATAAAAGTTAAAAAAATAAAAATAATGACTGGCCGTTAGCTTTACTATGATACCACAACAGGTTGTAAGCCCCCCGACTAACAAACAGTTTAGGCTTTAACTATTCAGCAGTAAAAGAGAAAATCTATAAACATGTAAACGTTTTTAGTGTTTCCGGATTCTTACACATAAAATGAGCTAGTTTTGTCTGCTGAATCGTTTTTAAAGCTTTAACCGGTACGTGTCTATTGAGGGAACTCTGCAGTTTCAGCCAACAATACTGTAAGTGCAGAGACAGTTGGTTATGAAGTATTTTCAGAAGTATTGCATGTGCTGACTACGGATTGCAGCTCGGGGCAGTGTATTAGGTGTAGTTGTTCAAATGCAACCAAGAGCATATTTAATCAGGTGTACAGATGTGGATTACATTAACTTTTTCTAGTCATGATGATAGAACTGCATTTAGAGACTAACATTTGCCGAGGCTTAGCGGCCCAAAAATCTCCCTCCTCAGTTAAAACGCTTGGATCGCTACACTATCACATCACTGCCGGTTTTCCCAGCCAAGTAAAGTAACTTAGCTGGAGTGTGTTTACGCGCGTTTCAGCACTGCACTCACCTGTGTGTGCCTCGTACCTCAGCCTTGATTGGAAGCCAGACGGACGAGCTGTTTATTTTAGGAGTTGATTGTTCTCGTTCCCTATATTTTTCCTACCCTTGCTGGTCTGTCATGCCGCTGCATCTGGCCGATCAATAATGTAATTCCTAACCAGTGGCTGTCGGCACTGGAGTAATTACCTCCTCCATTATCTGACCACATCTCTCATTAAACTGTAAGCAGCCTTCATTAGATCCACATGCTGAAAGGCTGGGGAGACACAGATCTTACACACACACTCACACATGTATACACAAAAGACTGATAGGAACGCTTAATCAGCTCTGCGTGGTATTATATACGAGTACTCAGAAATACAAACAGACAGACAGGCTTGTCACCTTCCTGCGTTCCCCGTCTTCACTTCCTCGCCTCTCTTCCTCTCTTTTCCCAGTCAATCAGATAGCCATTAGCCAGTATTGGTCCCAGGGTCTCTCACATACTGCACATCAATTTGAGCATTTCTATTCAGCAAGATGGCTCACCTCCTCGCCTCACCCTGATAGCAGTGCAGCCCCGGGGAAATAAAGATAGTCACATCCAAATCAAATCCAAAGCACAATGGGGCAGACGATGCCATGGATCAGCATGTTACTGGCCTGTTTAGGTTCTTTCTGTGGGGCTTCTTGAGACCGGCTGGGGGTAGTTTAATGGTTTAATATTGTTAGCACCTCAAGGGCTGGGCAGTTTAGTTCCACTGTGGGTTAATGCCAAAAAAAGGGTTTTGACCAACTATAATGCATTGTTAGAATTTTCAATACACATTTAGAGTGCTAACATGCTCTCTCTCTGTCTTTGAAAGTCCAAAACTAAGCCCATTTTCGACAAGATACTCCCTTTAGTCCTTAGCAAAGGCAACAGTCATGGTATATTAGCGAAGGCCACAGAGATAAAGGCCAGTGCGTGACTGAAACTAGCGGGCCATGGTATTTAATGACCTTTGTAGATACAAATGATATAGCTCTCTTCCCAGTTTGTTGCAGAGTAGTGGACCAGTGTTCCTCACAACAGTGTGTTAATGTATTTATGCAGTTCAGTCCTAAGCTGTTTCCACCTTCTCTCTTTGGGCTTGTTAAAGGAGACGTGGTCTGACATGTGAGAAAGAAATCAGTGTGTTGTGTTGTTCATCATCAGCTATCTCTCTTCCCCTCAGCTTATTGTTATACGGCTGACTATCAGCCCGATGGCAGTTTGTAATGCTAATGGTGTCAGCGGACATCAATTATCTCTCCGCCACGCTTAATTGCACAGTCCTTTCTGCTGGAGAGCGGCCTTAAATTGTCTGAAATACCAGAGCCATTAAGTGTGAATGGTTGATGGGAGTTTGAACAGAGAAGGAGCGAGGAGTGGGCAGACAGGGCACGGTGACATCGTGCAAGTCAACGGCTTCACTCTTTGTGTATCACTCTTCTCCTCTGCTAATCTGCTGAAGGTGACAAACACATGGTCTGTAGAAGTGGGGGATGACTGATGTCTTTCTGGCAACACACTTTCAAATACTTTCCGTCCAAAAGGAGGTAGCACACTTTACTTCAATTCACCTCAATTAACTTTGTTCACCTTCATAGTCCATGAGTCAAAATAATGATAATTGAAGTATAAAAGAGGTTTATATGTAGCCATTAAAAGTGACCATTTCATTAAATTGTCATTGTTTAAGCAACGGGAAAGCTGTTAAAACTTTGTTTCTTGTTCTCTTTCTATTATACTAGTTTGTTATATATTACTATGTTTGTGTATTTTGCACTCATTCAATTGGTAACATGAAAAGTAACTACTCCAATGCACTTTTATTTATTGCTGTTGAAAGAGCCATCTGCTAAATGTTCATTTTCATTTTCATCTGAAAGAGCTAGTTTCCACCCTGGACTTACTGTTTCCAACGTTGTTTTTTTAGTTGGGTGTTCAACCAGTTCAGTCAATGGTCGCTTTGACGGACAGAAACCACCCTTTCCTTATTAAGTAGGACATTTTATTTTTTTATTTTCAAATTACTTGTATTTTAATTGGACACATACCAGACCAACCTCTCTGAAGAACCAGCACCTTACCGTGGTAGAGAGGTTTGTGTGCCCTGATGAACCTGGGGGCTGTGTTGTCTGGAACCTTGTGTTCCTGGTAGGGTCTCCCATGGCAAATTGGTCTCAGGCAATTGGCCAGACTAAGATTGGTTCAAAAGACCTCACAAAAGACCTCATGAAAGACGACACAGGAAGTGAGGATACCCGGCCCGGAGGAAGCCCCTTCTGGAGCCAGGCCCAGAAGGAGGACTCGTCAGCGAGCGTCTGGTGGCCGGGCTTGCCACGGAACCCGGCCGGACACAGCCCGAAAAGGCAACGTGGGCAACACCTCCGCTTCTCAGTCCCGCGGGCCCACCACCTACGGGAAACAGCGATGGGGTCGTGTGCGCTGCCAGAAGGTTGGCAGTGAAAGCAGAGGGTCTCGACAGACCAGACCCGGGCTACAGAAGCTGCCTTTGGGGACGTGGAACGTCACCTCTCTGGGGGAGAAGGAGCCGGAGCTTGTGTGGGAGGTGGAGCGTTACCAGTTGGATCTGGTTGGGCTCACCTCTACGCACAGCGTCGGCTCTGGAACCTTACTTCTGGATAGGGGTTGGACTCTATTCTTCTCCGGAGTTGCTCAAGGTATACGGCCTTCTTGGAGACCCTGGAAAAGGTCCTGTATGGGGCTCCTGAAGGGGACTCTTTAATCTTGCTGGGAGACTTCAACGCACATGTGGGCAATGATGGAGACAGTTGGAGGGGCGTGATTGGGAGGAACGGCCCCCCTGATCTGAACCGGAGTGGTGGTTTGTTACTGGACTTCTGTGCTAGTCATGGATTGGCCATAACAAACACCATGTTTGAACATAAGGATGCTCATAAGTGTACGTGGTACCAGAGCACCCTAGGCAGAAGGTCCATGATTGATTTCGTTATCGTATCATCGGACCTGAGGCCGTATGTTTTGGACACTCGGGTAAAGAGAGGGGTGGAGTTGTCAACTGATCACCATCTGGTGGTAAGTTGGGTCGAGTGGCGGGGGAAGCCTCTGGATAGACCTGGTAAGCCCAAACGTGTAGTTCGGGTGAACTGGGAACGTCTGGAGGAGGCCCAAGTTCAGGAGGCCTTCAACTCACACTTCCGGCGGAGCTTTTCGGGCATTCCTGTGGAGGTTGGGGACATTGAACCAGAGTGGTCGGTGTTCGAAGCCTCTATTGCCGAAGCCGCGGTGGGGAACTGAGGTCTCAAGGTCTTAGGTGTCATGGTTTTGGATTTATGTTTTCCACCTTTGTTTTGAAATATTTTCCTCTTTGTATAATGTCTGGTCCCTCTCCCTGTGTTTTTCCTCCCTGTCGTTAGTTTCCCTGGTGTGTTTAATTGTCTGAGTGTGTTCACCTGTTGCCCTTGTGTTTCTCCTCCCCTGCCCAGCTGTGTCTTGTCCTGTGATTACCCTTCTGTGTATTTAGTCTTGTCTTCCCCTGTGCTCCATGTCTGTTCGTTGTCATTTCATGTCACTGTCACCCATGCTTGTCCGTGTCTCCTGCCTGTTCCCGTATGTAAGTTTGTTCCTGTCTGTCGTGCTCCCCGGTTTTGTTTCTGTTAATTAGTTTCTTGTTTTTTCATGCCTTCGGCTTTTTATAATAAAGCTCGCTTTTTGTTAACGAACCTTTCTTTGTATTTAACTGCACTTGGGTCCTATTTTCCCCAAACCTGACAGCACGAACAGACCAGTATGGACCCAGCAGTTTTTTCATTTAGCCAAGAGCTTTATGAGCTTAAATACAATCTGGAGTGTATTTTCAATGACTGGAGGAGGGCCTCATTCAGAGAGGCCAAAGAGGCTGCCTTTAACGAGGCACGCAGGGAGGTTGACAGCAGGTCCTGGCTTAGGAGCTTGTTGCCTGAGAAGCTAAGAATTGTTACTAGCAGCCCTGAGTGCCAGCCTCAAGCCTCAAACCCCTTCTTGGGATCCCGCCTTGCCTTAGGAGGTCCACGGAGCCTCCAAAAGGGCTCTAGGAGACGCAAGGCCAGGATTCCAGCCGTGGCCCCAGCAGCCATGGTTCCAGCCCCAGTTCTGGCCCCAGCAGCCATGGTTCCAGCCGCAGTCCTGGCCCCAGCAGCCATGGTTCCGGCTCCAGTGCCGGCCCCAGCAGCCATGGTCCCTGCTCCAGAACCGGCCCATACAGCCATGGTTCCAGCCCCAGTTCCAGCCATGGTTCCGGCTCAAGTACCGGGCCCAGCAGCCATGGTCCAGACTCCGGCTCCTCGTCACCTGTTGGCTCTCCGGCCGACGCTAGCTTCCCGAGTCCTGTCGGCGTACCGGCCGACGCCAGCTCAAGTCACCTCTCGAGTTCCCTCTCGAGTTTCCTCTCAAGCCTCCTTTCAAGTCACCTCTCGAGTTCCCTCTCGAGTCTCCTCTCGAGTCTCTTCTCGAGTCTCCTCTCGAGTCACCTCTCCAGTCCCCTCTCAAGTTCCTTCTCAGGTCCCCTCTCGAGTCTCCTCTCGAGTCTCCTCTCGAGTCTCCTCTCGAGTCCCCTCTCAAGTTCCTTCTCAGGTCCCCTCTCAAGTTCCTTCTCAGGTCCCCTCTCGAGTTCCTTCTCAAGCCACCGCTCGAGTTACCTCTCAAGTCACCTCTCGAGTCTCCTCTCGAGTTCCCTCTCGAGCCTCCTTTCAAGTCACCTCTCGAGTCCCCTCTCAAGTCACCTCTCGAGTTTCCTCTCAAGCCTCCTTTCTAGTCACCTCTCGAGTTCCCTCTCAAGTCATCTCTCGAGTTCCCTCTCAAGTCTCCTCTCGAGTGTCCTCTCGAGTTCCCTCTCGAGTGTCCTCTCAAGTGTCCTCTCGAGTTCCCTCTCGAGCGTCCTCTCAAGTCACCTCTCGAGTTCCCTCTCCAGTCTCCTTTCGAGTCACCTCTCGAGTTCCCTCTCGAGTTTCATCTCGAGTCCCCTCTCCAATCCCTACTCAAGTCCCTTCTCTAGTCCCTACTCAAGTCCTTACTCAAGTCCTTAATCAAGTCCTTACTCAAGTGCCATTGGAGGTTCCGCTGGGGGTCCTGCCAAATCCATGTCCTGTCCCGTTGGGGGTACCGCCGACTATTCTTCTGCCGGGGGTCCTGCCAACCCTATGTCCTGTGCCGTTGGAGGCCCCACCGACTACTCTTCTGCCGGGGGTCCTGCCAACCCTATGTCCTGTGCCGTTGGAGGCCCCACCGACTAGTCTTCTGCCGGGGGTCCTGCCAACTCTATGTCCTGTCCCGTTGGGGGCCCCGCCGACTACTCTTCTGCCGGGGGTCCTGTCAACCCTATGTCCTGTCTCGTTGGGGCCCCGCCGACTAGTCTTCTGCCGGGGGTCCTGCCAACTCTATGTCCTGTCCCGTTGGGGGCCCCGCCGACTACTCTTCTGCCGGGGGTCCTGCCAACCCTATGTCCTGTCTCGTTGGGGGCCCCGCCGACTACTCTTCTGCCGGGGGTCCTGCCAACTCTATGTCCTATCCCGTTGGGGGCCCCGCCGACTAGTCTTCTGCCGGGGGTCCTGCCAACCCTATGTCCTGTCTCGTTGGGGGCCCCGCCGACTACTCTTCTGCCGGGGGTCCTGCCAACCCTATGTCCTGTGCCGTTGGAGGCCCCGCCGACTACTCTTCTGCCGGGGGTCCTGCCAACCTTATGTCCTGTCCCGTTGGGGGCCCCGCCGACTACTCTTCTGCCGGGGGTCCTGCCAACCCTATGTCCTGTGCCTTTGGAGGTCCCGCCGACTACTCTCCTGCCGGGGGTCCTGCTAACCCTGTGTCCTGTCCCGTTGGGGGCCCCGCCGACTACTCTCCTGCCGGGGGTCCTGCCAACCCTGTGTCCTGTGCCGTTGGAGGTCCCGCTGACTGCTCTTCTGCCGGGGGTCCTGCCAACCCTGTGTCCTGTCCCGTTGGGGGTCCCGCCGACTACTCTTCTGCCGGGGGTCCTGCCAACCCTGTGTCCTGTGCCGTTGGAGGCCCCGCCGTCACCTGTCTCGCCGGGGGTCCTGCCAACTCCTTGTCCTCTTCCACCGGGGGCCCTGCCTACTCCTTGCCCTGTTGCGTTGGTGGTCTCATTGACACCAGCCCAAGTCATGTTCAGGATCCCGTCTACGCCTGTCCCACCGGCTCAGGTGCCTCTCCGGCCGACACCGGGTCCTGTCCGGCCTCCGGAGCTGTGCGGTCTTCGCCCTCGAGCCCGACCCCCTGAGTGCCGCGGCCTTCGCCCTCAAGCCCGCCCTCCTGAGTTCCCCAGCCGTGGTCTTCATCCCTCAAGCCCGGCCCCCTGCCTCCTCAAACTCTGCCTTGCCCTCGGGCCATCCGCCCGAGATCCCCTCCATGGATTATGCTTTGCCCCGGGATGTCCGTCCGAGGCCTTCAGGGATTTGTTATCCCGGGGGACCCCCGAGGCAGTTGCAAGGTACCGACAGGCCCGAAGGGCAGCAGCCTCGAGGCAAAGCAGCGGGTGTGGGAGAAGTTCGGAGAAGACATGTAAAAGGACTTTTGGGCAGCACCAAAGTTGTTCTGGAAAACTGTCCGACACCTCAGGAGGTGGAAGCAGGGAACCATCCAAGCTGTGTACAGTAAGGATGGGACGTTGTTGACCTCAACTGATGGAGTGTTAGGGCGTTGGAAGGAACACTTTGAGGAACTCCTGAACCCGACAACTCCGCCCTCTATGTTAGAGGCAGAGTATGACGGGGGATCAACACCAATCTCCCGGGGGGAGGTCACTGAGGTCGTCAAACAACTCCACAGTGGCAAAGCCCCAGGGGTGGATGAGATCATCCCAGAAATGCTGAAGGCTCTGGGTGTTGAGGGACTGTCATGGTTGACACATCTCATCAACGTTGCGTGGAAGTCGGAAACATTACCGACGGAGTGGCAGACCGGGGTGGTGGTTCCCCTTTTCAAAAAGGGGGATCAGAGGGTGTGTGCCAATTACAGAGGCATCACACTACTCAGCCTCCCCGGGAAAGTTTACTCTAAGGTACTCGAAAGGAGGGTGAGGCCGATTGTCAAACCTCAGTTTGAGGAGGAACAATGCGGATTCCGTCCTGGTCGTGGAACGACGGATCAGCTTTTTACTCTCGCAAGGATCCTGGAGGTGGCCTTGGAGCACGCTTATCCAGTCTACATGTGTTTTGTAGACTTGGAGAAGGCATATGACCGAGTTCCCAGGGAGTTACTCTGGGAGGTGCTGCGGGAGTATGGGGTGAGGGGGTCTCTACTCAGGGCCATCCAATCTCTGTACTCCCAAAGCGAGTGGGTCATGACAGAAAGAACGAGATCGCGGATACAAGCGGCCGAGATGGGTTTTCTCCGCAGGGTGGCTGGTGTCTCCCTTAGGGATAAGGTGAGAAGTTCTGTCGTCCGGGAGGGACTCGGAGTTGAACCGCTCCTCCTTCGAGTCGAAATGAGCCAGTTGAGGTGGTTCGGGCACCTAGTTAGGATGCCACCTGGGTGCCTCCCTAGGGAGGTGTTCCAGGCACGTCCAGCTGGGAAGAGACCAAGGGGTAGACCTAGGACCAGCTGGAGGGATTATATCTCTTCACTGGCCTGGGAACACCTTGGGATCCCCCAGTCAGAGCTGGTTGATGTGGCCAGGGAAAATAAAGTTTGGGGCTCTCTGCTGGAACTGCTACCCCCGCGACCCGACCACAGATAAGCGGGAGAAGATGGATGGATGGACATACCAGACCATACCATTCTCATATCAGAATTGAGGATGTAGTTCTTATCAATTTGATGAGCATGTATTTGGAATTTGTCACATGATGCTTTTGAATGTATTTGTGCCCATCTTTGCATGCATCAAAACCGTTCAAATTACTCAATCATACTTTATACCAGAGATGGAGTATGACGCGACTCAGACTTGGACTCGTGAATTCTCGCGCACGATGACTTGGACTCGGACTCGTGAATTATCACGTACGCTGACTTGGACTCGGACTCGTGAATGTTCCCCCCCACGATGACTCGAACTCGACTTGTACATTGACGCTCCGACTTGGACTCAGACTCGGACTCGAGCTAATTTTCTCTGGAGTCTGATGTCCTCTATCCTGGCGTGTGCACCTGCGAGGCGAGTTCACTACTGGGCACCGCTATTCAGTCTAAAGATGTCTAGACACATCCCGCATCCTGCTGTATGCTTTCACACATTCTGCTTCCACATTGGAAAAGAGCAGCGCAAAATTCTCGTTATATGGAGTTCAGACATGGCTGTCTTGAACACTATCATCAGAGTAATGTGATCTAATCAATACATAAAGATGCAGCCTATAACACGAAGGCACATGGCTACTTAACATGCAGAATGAGTCGTTTTGCATGCTAAGTAGCCATGTGCTTTCTGGGGCTAAATCTTTTTCAGTAAACCGATTTAACCGGTAAAAGTTCCTTCAAAATAAGAGTCCCAATCTTATTACTATCAAAATAAAAGTGCAAAACGAAAACTTTACCATAGGAAAATATTGGCATACAAATATAATCACTTCCCTAAAAGGTAACTCATTTTAAATATAGTTTATTTATATATATATAATAATAATAATTATAATAATAATAATAATAATAATATTAATATTAGTAATAAGCTTTATATTTGTATAGCACCTATTACAAGAATTGTAGCCAAACTCGCTTCACAGCAGTTCATTAGACAGATTAGTGTAACATGACAGGATAAAAGCAATGTAGAGGAGCAGCTACATTTCAACATATATCCACGAAGATTAATACATGAAGACTTGTGACTCGGACTTGACTTGGACTCTTCTTAGGTGACTCGGACTTGGACTCGGACTCGAACACAGGTAATGATGACTCGGATTCGAATCAAGGCAAGGCAAGGCAAGTTTATTTATATAGCACTTTTCAACACAAGGCAATTCAAAGTGCTTTACAAAAAATGAAAGACATTAAGAAAATGGCATTTAAAATCAGTCATTAAAAAGAAAAGCTAATAAAATAAACATTAAAAGAAAAAATACATGGATAAAAGTTACAGTGCAGTCTAAGATATGAATAGTTCAATTAAACATTAAAAGAAAAAGTACATGGATAAAAGTTACAGTGCAGTCTAAGATATGAATAGTTCAATTAAAAGCAGCGACAAAAAGAAAAGTCTTCAGCCTAGATTTAAAAGTAGTCAGAGTTGCAGCGGACCTGCAGGTTTCTGGGAGTTTGTTCCAGATGTTTGGAGCATAATAACTGAACGCTGCTTCTCCATGTTTAGTTCTGACTCTGGGGACAGAAAGCTGACCAGTCCCTGAAGACCTGAGAGATCTGGATGGTTCATAATTTAGCAGGAGGTCAGAAATGTATTTTGGGCCTAAACCATTCAGTGCTTTATAAACCAGCAGCAATATTTTTGAAATCTATTCTTTGACACACAGGAAGCCAGTGTAAAGACTTCAGAACAGGAGTGATGTGATCCACTTTCTTAGTGTTAGTGAGGACTCGAGCAGCGGCGTTCTGAATCAGCTGCAGCTTCCTAATAGACTCGGACTCTCCCTTGGTGACTCGGACTTGGACTCGAAGAGTGGTGACTCGAGAGTGACTTGGACTCGTGAATTGGTGACTTGACTACAACACTGCTTTATACTGTACATGTCATAATGAAGAAAGTTTAGCATGAGTGATAACATACATTCCTCACCTGTCAAAATAGATTGCATAATTGGTCTCAATTGACTGTGTTAGTAATGACAGAGCTATTGATTAGTGTGTCTGAAATGGTCACACACTGACACTGCCTCCAGGATCGTTGAGAGTATTTTAGACAGAATAATGTGTCAGTATGAAAGGCTATTGACTTTTTATTTTGTATGCCAATGTAGGAGAGCCAATCCTCCCTCGAGTTGCAAGAGAAACTAGCAGCCAGAGGGAAAAGGATAACTGTGAGCCAAGAGACAAGCTTTATAAGGCAGCAGGTGGTTTTTCTTCACTTTTAAATGTTCACACAAAAAGGCATTGTAAGCCTATTGCACAAGTGTTTTTGAAAGCTTCAGTGTGTGGATAGTGAGTATTTCTGAACCAGAACTAAGAGCAGCATGGGAGACTTTGTGTGACAACATTACGTCCAGGTCCTATGATGGCGTTTTTATTTATCAAATGTGGATATACAGTAGAATCAAACCATTCAGCTGTCTTTGTCTATTTTATTTTTCGCAAAAAAGTTAATTCAGTCATACAGAGAGAGTATTGTCTGCAGGGGGAAACACGCAAAATAGAGATTGCGTTGGATAATTTTTTTTAAAGATTCAAAGGTTTATTGTCATATCATATACACATATCTAGTATGTAATGAATGAACAACTTAGGTCACAGGTTCCTCAGCAATGCAATTACAAGACATAAAACACATTTGAAAAAAAACAACAACAATACAAATAGTGCAAGCTCAGGCATTAAGTAGTCTTATGGCCTGTGGATAAAACTGTCTCTGAGTCTGGTGGTTTGAGTCCTGATGCTTTAAACACAGAGAGAGGAGGAAGGGAGGGTCAAGCTTGGTGATAATGAAAGGAGCCTTCTGGAAGTTAGAGAGGCAGTATCAGGATGTTCTCAGTTCAACAGAAGTTAGTCATACTAGATGCACACAGATTGTAACTAACAACATTGCAACCAATTGTAATAAGGACATTTCACAAGCTTAGCAAACATTTGAAAGCTATTAAATAGAGATAACATTAGCAAGTTAGAATCACACAGGGATATTATTAAAGTAAGTCAGTGAGTAAAATACGTTTCTGTTACAGTCCATATACAGTGGGTACTTCTTTCCCTAAGCATATGAGATGTACAAAACTGAGAGAAGAACATTTACTTTTCATCTCATAAAACAACCCAGGTAACAAAACATCTACCTCTGTGCTCAATATATCAGCCAGGAGAGATATTAAGGCCAAAGTCTGCTGGTGATTCTGTTCTAGATCAAGTATTGGCATATCTAGGTTGTCTAGGCACTGCATGTCTCTAGAAATAGAATCACAATAGATGTATTTCTGTCTCCTTCAATGTTTCCGATTTACAGCCAACCAACACCAACGGCCCAAAAATACTGAACAGTGAAAGCAGGAGGCTTTCTCCTCCAACAATACTTCAAAAAATAATGTCAATAAACTCAAATGTTCCTTCATCTCAGAGAAAAACAAGAAAAAGCTGTTTCAACTTGTCAATGTCACCTTTTGATGGGTGGCCCCCCAGTGATCTATCAATGTTGACAGGGGCCCTCCCTCAAGATGAGCTTAAGAACTGTAAACTCGATGACTGAATACATTTGTGAAATCCAAGGTTATCCATTCCCTTTCATATCGCCTGTGATTGGTGCATTGTATTGATTACAACTGATTTGTTATATTTACATTGCCTCAAGGTTGTACTTCTAGAAAAACACATTTAAAAACAGGATGTATATTGTACCCTTTATTGTCATGTACATACAGTAGATACATAATGTTTTAGAATTAAAGCCCATCCACTTACTCCTAAATTTTTACAATTGTATTATACTTTAATGCATGCTTTCACACTGGATATAATATAATTGCTTAATGTAGCTCCTGAGATGGATAAAATAACAATGAACTTGTTCTTGACGTGTCATCAAAAAAACAAACAATTTAAAAACAGTTGTTGTACAATGATGGCTCTGGATTTTATAACTCAAAATAAAAAGCATTGTGCATGTGAAGATGTTGAAGAGTCATACCACTGCTAACGGATTTAACGACACACAAATGAATACTGTCCAAGGTGAAACACCAACAACTCTTATTATGAAAGGGAAATGAGGTGTGTAAATCTGTCATTTTCAAGGCTTTACCCATCAGCTCTGGTTTCCTTCAATCCTTCAGCTCATCTTCCTCTTCGTCCCTGTTATCAGGCTACTCCTCGCCACTAAAAATAATACACACAATTCGACCCAAAGGGAAACAAATTAGTTTGGAATGTCTTAACAGATCTCTCTCCAGTATCACATCAGTTTAATTTGTTGTTTTTTTAAATTGTCATTGGGATGATCAGTACGCAATTAATAAACGTTTTTTCACAGGCTACGTGTACTTCCAAGCCACTTAGTTATTTTTATTTTAAATCTGAGTTTCATGAACACTAAGATGTGCTGCTGAAATGAGATGGACTTTGCCTTAGCCTCTCTGATCCTCCCTCTCTGGACTCATCGTCAAGATAAACCTGTCAAACAGACGGACGTCCACGGCTCTACAGTACCATGCCAGAACCATTTCTTCCAAATGATCCGTTTGAGCTAATGATTTCATCCCTCTCCTGCTGAGTCAGTTGGAGAGTCAAACGGTGTAATACTGAGACACCCACATTAGATCTCATAAACTCTCTCTTAGCTTTGGTAAGATTTGAATTCTGGGCTATAAATCAACAAAGACTCAGCTGTGTGCTCAGTTTGAGATTGCCTGCTTTTATCAAGAAGTATTTCATCTCCTTGTAGGTTCTCATCTTGGATTCGGACTAATAGGCCAACTTAGCTTGGGATCAGGTGTTATCTGCAGGTGGTCTAGAACATATATCCTATATCCCTTTCATATTTATTTATTTGAGTCTGACATCGTTTACGTCAGACATTTACCCAAGAAACTCACCCTGGCTAATTTAATCACTGTGGCTGAGTTTAACAACAAGTGAAGTAGTTTTGACTACTGTAGTTTTGAAAAAGTACTTTTGAGTGGTGGAAAATGGAACATTTTGAAATATAGAATGACTTCAACTTTTAAAACAATAATCTCAAGAAAAAACTACAAAAGGTTACATTTAGGTGTCATTTCATTGAATTGTCCATCTTTCATTTCATCCAGAGTGACTTACAATTAGTGCTTTCCGCCAAGAAGAAACAAACTCAAAAAAGCTAAAATCCTGCAAGTTCATAAGGAATCAATAATCCATGGCATTGGTTTCAAATAAGGCAAACTATCTAAGTGCTACATCGTATGTTTCTTTATGATATGTTTCCATTCCCACTTGCATTGAGGGAGTACCATACAGTAGATGTACAGTATATTAACAACACCTATAGATTTTAGATGTTGACACTCTTGGCTCTTCTACAGTTTCCCATGTGTCAGAGAACAGCTGTGGGACAGCTTTGTTTTCAGTTCTGTCAATTAAAGCACACGTAACTATCGTGTTGTTGGAGAGAATAATTATTGTGGCAGACTGTGGGTGTCGTCATCAATCACAGTTCATATTGCTAAATATTGGCATTGACGCCTCGCTTGAATAGGGTAAACGATGCAAGCTGAGGCGTGAAATGAAGAATAATGATGGATTGTCTTTCAATCTGGCAGCAGAGCCACGGTGAGCTGTGCTGCCTTTGTTTGTTTTTATTTATGCTGTCACTTTTCTTTCTTTCTTTCTAATATTCCTTTTGTTTGTAAATTATTTCTAATGGTGTCGTAGTTTTAAAATAAGTTTTATTTTGGTGTTTTTTGTTTAAGTTTGGACATTTTATTCTATTTGACTTTGTTGCCCAACTTTTTATTGCCAGACTTGGAGGGTGGCTCTAAGGATGGCAATATCGGTCAGCAAAGGAATATTAATTTGGGCTAGCATACCGGCACTAGCATTTAGCTTAAAGCCTGCTCTCATTCTCTACAGTTTCAAATGTAAAGAAGGAGGTGTGTTCGCAATTATATATGCTATAAAGTCTGGATTTATTCTTGCTTCAGGCGATAAAAACATTATTTGTCACATTTTTGTTTAGAAGAATGAAATCTGGACTCGATCTTGCTGTGTTAAGCATAGACCTCCCCGAGTCTCACTTTGTTCCACACCTGAACTAATTTGCTCACAACATAACAAAGTGATTGTGGCCCTCCGTACTCATGCACTGTCTAGATCTATGAGTCTTGTTTCTGCTGGCGAAGAACGAGAATGGACACATTTATATTACATTACATGTCACTTGTTAGACGCTTTTATCCAAAGCGACTTACATACTCAATACTGTGGGCAATCCCCACAGGAGAAATTTGGGGTGAAGTGTCTTTCCCAGGGACACAAGCCGACTGACTGCAGTGGGGTTTGAACCTGTGCCCCCCTGACCTGAAAACCAACACACTAATCCACTGCGCCACACACCTCCCTTATACAGCGCTGTATGAACAGTGGAGTGAAAAACAATGTGACTACATTGAAACATCTCCCCCTCCCAGACACACACACTTTTGTTCTCTAGTTTAAGGGAAGAATTGCTGTTGCTGCTTATGAGCTCCTCGGTTTGCCAGCTTGCGTGTGACATGACGCCGGCAGCCGAGACCTCCCCTCTGGTTGATTCATTGCTTTAATCACTCCGACTCTGCAACCTCTTACCAACCATGGCAGGGTTTGACACATCACTGCCTTCTCAGAGCCCTCGCACCATTTGTCCTATTTAGGACACTGTCACTCCCCTTGTACACAGTTAGATATTGGGTGCACAGCGTTGTGCAGAGCCGGTCACATACAGCACACGGTCCAGGTTGAATTACTGGGGAAATGTGTACGTGGGCATCCCCAATTCACCGGAGATGATAGTGGTTTCTTGTGAGCCTCCTACATCATAGACCTGATCTGACCCCTTCTTGAGAAACTGCTAAATTAATATAATCCTATATATCGATGTTAGTCTTATCTCAAAACAGGCCAGTTTGTTTGGTTATCCAGCTTTCAATTGCTCTGCCTTTTGCTTTACCTCACTCTGTTTAATTCAGAGCAGTCATAGTGTTGTACCCACAGCACTACAGCAACCTTTATAAACCTTTATTGATTTAACCCAGGTCTGTTTTGTTGCTGTCATAAGGTGGATAGGGGATGAGCTCAATCACTCCTCTTTTCTCCATTTGCCACCTAAAGGCAGAGACCTCAGTGAATCTAAAGGCACACCAGTGGATGGTGCTGTCCTATTGTATGCCAAATGTGTTTGTCAAATCTAAGTTTGTGTCTGTATTACTTTGTTGGGAAACCAGTGAGACACCACATAGAAAGACAACTCAGAGATAATTCATAATCAGAGTTTAAAAAGGCAGACTGATAAGAGGTCAATCTGAATTCAGATCCAATAGGATGTGACCGGTCATTCTCTGTTGTCCGGTTTGATTTCCTCACTTCATGTATTGTCTGTCTTTCCAGGACTGTCCTCTCCTGCACTCTTGTCTTAGACCAAAATGGCAGGGCACCAAATGACACGCACATGTCACGGTGGATCATAGTGTGCTTGGTACATTTGCTGAGCTGTTGCCCCAGAGGTGGTGAGAACAGTAGCAAGCAGGCCCTCCAGGCGAGAGGCTTCAGGGTTCACTTGCTGTGGGACGTAGATGTAAAAAAGTTGAGGATTCAGCCCAAACGGAGGGCAGCCAAGACATTTAACCAGAGGTCACTTTTTCATAATGAGTGCATTATAAGTATTGGCATTTAAAACATTTTCAATGCAGCATGTTTTTATGATTCAATAGATCTTTTTTGATACACTGAAATGGACGGAGTAACTTCAGAAAACATTTTGGAATCAATGCTCCAGCAGTTTTTTCCCATTCAGCCACAAAAGCATCAGTAAAATCGGCCACTGATGTTAGGCGATAGGGACTTGGTGTTCACAGAGGCCTTCCAGTTCAACCCAAATGTGTTTGATGAGGTTGAAGTCAGGGTGTAGTGCTGCACATCCACAGTTCTTCCTCGCTAACCGTGGGAAACCATTTGGTGCTGGGCCTGCCTTTGTGCACAGTGCAGTCATCCTCTCTGGCTGTTGGCTGCCCGCTGTGTTTTGTGAGATAGTAAGCTGCACTTTGGACCACAACGCAGGATCAACTCTATTCTCTCTCTGGGAAGATTCTTTCAGGAGCTTGTCTTCTCTGTATATTCCATGCCCAGCTGTCACCGAGTGGGACGGTAGGTCTGTCAGTCACAGGCCATTCCCCTAGGGTGTTGATCAGTGATGTCACACTCAGATGACTGCTGCATTCAGGCTGAGCGCTGCTGGCTGTCAAATAAGTCTGTCTGTGTGCGTGTGCTAGTGTGCGTGTGTGTTTCTGTGTGTGTGTGCTAGTACATGTGTGTGTGTCAAACCCCAGAGGAAAATGAAGTCAATCTCGAAGGTATTGAAAATGCAAATTGTCTTTCTTGTGTCGACCTGTGCTGTCAATCAGCATCACAATACTCTATCGCCTTTCAACCTCCCGGAACGTCCAGCGATCAACACCGATGTGACTGGGACAAATCACTCCACCAAGCCATTCCCCTCTTTCATTACTGATAAATCAATCTCCCTTATTGTTGTGTTCTCTCAATGTGTCTATTCTCCCTTTCTCCATTGATTCTGTCATCCCTCCATTTCATCTGCTCTGTTTAGTCTCTATCACTCCTTTTTTGCATGCAAACGGAGGTTTCGTATATATATAAAATGTAAATAGAGGGTGGAATGAATAACATCAAAAGTAGCAGAAGGTGAATGTGATGATTAACGATTAGTAATTAACTCCAGGCTCTGTTTCCAATTACAGTCCAGATGAAATAGATTGTTTTGTGTTTGTTTTCTGTGACTCCCAATTAGCCTGTCTTTGTTTGGGAGTTGGAAAGAGGAAGTTTAAGACAAAAACTGAGTGGGTCTTAATTAACAATGTGAGGCTTATTACATTGCCTGGTCTAATTTCCTCTGTTTCCTGATTACATTCTGTTCAGCAGAAAGTGGTTGAAGTCAAACCTGTAACAGAAGTAGACCCTGTATTCGTGTGGGTTTGTATTAGATTGATTACAGATTGATACACAGGAGTTTCCCACTGCAATGTGACATTTCTGGTTGCAGGAGAGATGATTTTTAAGTGTTGATTGTGGCCCTTTTTGTCTACACTTTGTAGTACACTTTGTCTGCACCCCCCATTGAGTACTTAACCAGCCAATAACAATACAAATTGTATCTAATGTGCATGTAGTAACGTGTGGAACACCCTGCACATAAAACACTGACACATTATCATAAGAAACCTGCTGTTGACTTTTGTCCGTTGATGAAAACACCACTTTTTGCATTGTTCATTTGGCTGTGGCCATTAGTGAAATAGGTTTGAATTGCGAACCCATATTTCTTAAGTGTGATTCAGCAGATTAAAATAAATGGGAATGGGCCTGTGTTATTCGTAATTGTTTGTTAGAAATCCTTTAATGACTTCCCTTAATGTATCTTTTCATTTTGTCAACTTTTTTTCTGCAGTTTCTCTTCACTGCCAGAGAAAATTAAATCAAATTTCCTGCCACATGAAACTGATATGCGCTTTGTCTATACGTGATCAGAGTTTGTATCCTGATCTTTGTCTTCATCTCGACTCCTCTTGTGACAGCAATGTACCTTTCTAACGACTAGCATAAATCACTCTATTAGAATTACATTTGGTCCAGCTAACTCTTCCCTCCCTTTGTTCCAAGAAGATGCATTTGGAAATGAGGAAGTGGTTTGAACCTTTGCTGAGTCCAGAAGCAGAAAATCAATTGATGCTGCTGTCCCGATAAACAGCAAATCCATCGGCTCACAAAACAGGATCATTGGCCTTTTCCAGACACATAACACGTCTGTAACGGCATCATTCGGGCATACTCAGTATGAGGTGCAATGTCATTGGGTAAAAGGTTATTTTTTAATAACACAGTATCAAGGTTTTTTTGTATAAATTAAATAACATGTAGTTGCAATTCTCTGTCACTAATCATTATTTCCCTTTCAAGTGGACACATTTATTGTAATTATGATATATAGATATTCAAAACTGAAACAACTATCGACCTCCTTAAACAATGAGCTGCGGAATATGATGAAAATGTCCATATTTTTCTGCAGGAAGCATTTGCTATTATTGTATTTCTGCAAATGAGGCTAGTGGGAAGATTGCGATTAATCGAGGGCGAGTTTGTCAAACATAAGACTGTCGAGCCTTGATTAGTTTTATAATCGCTCATCAAACTGTTATGATTTATTTTCTCTCTACACGTTAAGATCTGTCATTATCCCATTTTCAGATTGTTGTCGCTCCCTCTTTCCAAATCCCAATTTGTTTAGATCATTTAACATGTGAACACCAACATGCTTGGGATAATCCTCTGGGCTGCGGGATAAATGAGATTATGAGTAGCAATCATCCAGTGCATGCCTGTTTCGACTGTGTCTGGTCTTTAAAAGCAATCTATAGGAAGATCAGGCTACCAGCTGTCCGGGTTATCAGCCTGCAGCATAATCAGTGTAAGTGTATGTTGTCAAACAAAGGAAAAGCATTACGTGGCGTTGAAGAATCCTGCCATTGGAGAAGATCAGTGAGAAAAGACATCAGTGATGCACACATAGTTCTTGGGACATTAAAGCTTGAGAGCTGGTCTGCTCTTACAGCCATAATCTATCATGGCATCATGGGCTGCTCGTTTTTTTTAAAGATCAATTTATAAATAAACAAAATCACTTAGAAAAAGACTTGCGTTCTTTAAATCCAGACTCTCCAAAAAGATTTATTTTACGTATTAGGTTAATGCCTTCTCAATTTCATTAAAAGCATTTCCATTAAATGTTTAGTTTTTTTTAAATTTCCAACAAGATGGATTTGATATGGCTTTCTCACTTTGCCTCCAGTGAAATACACCCAGCGACTAACTCCCGCCACGTGACTCACTGGTTTGCTGTTCATTTCAAAGTCATTACTCCCCCTTGCTAAGAGAGTTTGTTGCAGCAGAAATCTGATAACAACTTTGTGGGGTAGATAAAAGAAGTTATTGTGAACTAGCTGAAACAAATGTCGTTGTTTTCTCGCCTCACTTTGTCCCAGTCTGCTGATAGATGGTGCTCTCTGTGTAGTTTAGTCCTCCATTCTCTAAGAAAATGTAAAAAGCGTAATAAGCTGTAAGAAGGGCTGTCTCTTGGTCTTTCTGTCCCTTGCTCTGTCTCTTTCAGTGTTTGTCTTCATCATTTACAATTCCCTTGTATAATATTCCCTATGGTTGTTGCATTTGCTGTTGTCCAACATTGGCAATCTGTGTCTTTTGGAATTAAGTTATATTTTTATATGGGTTTATTCTTTTTCGAAAATGCTTAGAAAATAATTGTTGAGAATTATATTCAATCTGGATATTATCAGTTTAGTTTTTTAAAACCCAATCACACTGACATAGCATTGAAAAACTCTGCGATAATGTTTTCATAGTGTCATAGTGTCCTACCATCTTGTTGTACGGTCAGCCAGGTCCTTATATCTTGTGTTAGATTCCTTCTGAAAGAGCCTATTGATGGGTCTTTGGCTGCTAATATATTTAGTCCACATTTCCCAGAATACCTTATTGATTACCTGACGAATAGCAAATCCCTAAAGCATTGATTCAATAAATTACAATAATCTGTCGAGGTGGAATGCTTGATTGAATTAATGGGTACCATGCCATTTTAATGTTTCATCTTAAACCAAATAATATATTGCATATTCATTACATTAAAATACAGTTATTTGGCTTTATAGGGCACGGCAACATAGCATATTACTCTCCACTATATAATACTAAATGTACAATATGCAAAGTGTGTAAACAAATACTGTAAAAATGCAATGAGTGTAGTTATGCATTCATCCGCTCTCCTGACTTTATAATCCTCAGTACATTTGAGGGTATTTATCATTTGCTGACACCACTAAGGAACTGTGTGAAAAAGTTCAATAAATCAACAACAAGGTGAAGCACAAGAAACACCAGATGCACATCACAAAAGACGTGACAAACACACTATAATAATCAGGACTGCCTCTTGTTTTTATTACAGGTCGTCTGCTTCTCCTGTGCCCGTGGTGGCTTTACATATGCTGGTTAGCACAGCCTCGGGCTAGATGCTGTTTCAAGGTAGACAGCTCATTAGGAATAGTAACACGTGCTGCACACAGAACGTAACCAACTGAGGGGAAGGAGGACTGGACCAGCAAAGGCAAAAAGCCGAACATTAAAGCTGTGGCAGAGCCTGCAGCACTTTCTCCACTCTAGAATTTGACTTATTACCTCTTTTACAAATACAATAATACCATTCACTGCTGCAGTCGGCAGCTTTTGCTTTTTTTTAATCCGTACATCATTCAGACAGGGCAACGTTTTATAAATGATTCATTAAAATTGAGCCAGGGTGGATATCTTTATTTGCTTTGTAGGAGTCTGAAGAAGGTGAAGCCATGCACCTTTGAGTATTCTGTGACAAAATGCTTTTTAAACTTCAGTGATGTTTACCACTTTGTGTGCACATAGACCAGTATGCCTTTATGTGTGTGTGTTAATCCACTTATCTCACTAAAATACACACACACACACACACACACACACACACACGCACAAAACAAACAAAAGGTGTAAAAATCCCATGTTTGCCCTGTGGATACCCGCTGATAGTGCAAACGTATTCCCACAACCCGCAGAGAGGGACACCCTGCATGGGCGGTGGGCTGTCAGTCAAATCTGCATGTACCATGGCAAGTGAAGCATGAAGAGATTTCACTGTCATCTTCAGTCTCGTCCCCTGCAGAGACCCCCCTTCTGCCTCCATTTCTGCTCCAACGCTCCGATGGCCACAAAGTCTGTATAATCTATGCCACGACAAAACTGACTGCAAATAATTTTACTGTACAAATATTATGATTTTAAGTTGTGGTTTCGGGCTGTGTTTGGGTCAATGCTTTGTGGTGCCATAAGTGGTTTACTGTGTGGGTGCCATTTTAAGTGACAACTGTTTTTTTCTTAAGTTGTACATACACAGTATTACTACAAATGCTGCTGGGACTCCTGTTGCAGTAACACTACCTGCCGCTGGGTGCCGCTGTTGCATCCTGATCACATTCGCTGTCCGTGGTGCTGAAATGAACATCTGCGAAGCTCAACACAGAGCATCCCATGTTGTCTATCTGTTAGTAATCACCACATTCACGCATTAACCTATTGATCCTAGTGTGCAAGTTCCCAAAGCACTTCACAGCCCTACTAAGTAAGAGTACTTTCATAGGCTGCATAGATTAAAGCTTGTGTAAACTAGCAAATGCCTTTCTTTTACAGGAACATAAAAGCATGATGTTTCTTGAGTGCATTTCATAACAAGTTTAAGTCATAGATGGCGCCATACAGAGGCGAATGAGAAAGCTTCAGACGGTCCAGGTCTGTCCCTCTATGTGCCGCTGGACCACCATCAAGTCACAAAGAGGAAGCCACAATAGTACAGGATATCGTGTGGTTATGCCTCCCAAATAAAATGTCAAAATATATTCGCACAAATACATAGTTTAGGCTTCCGGGTTAATTGTGCCATTAAAACATTGCTAATGTCTTAAATCAGTGGGCCTGTTTACGCATGTTTGGTTGAACGATTTGCCAATTATTTTTCAGAATATCATAAATACAATTGGGATACAGTAAAAAAAAAAGATCCTGGCAACAGGATCACCAGGTCAGAAAGCAAATTATATAAGTTACACTGTTTGAACTATATATTTGAATTCGTCCTTTCCATTAGACAATAAATAAATAAAATAGTTTTTTCTCTATTAAAGGTTTTATTGGTCTTTATAGTTTGTATTCTCTTTTTTAATGGTGAAAACTGTATGGTAGGGTGAAAGTATAAAAGTAATTCATAAATACATTATATTAGTTGATTATTTTTGTTTATTTACTTTATTTTTACCATTATTAGAAATGATCAAATGATCTAATGTGCTATTATTTGAAAAGACCAACCGGATGTGTAGGATTCCACTAAATCTAGTTTGCCTCTTGAACATTGAATGAGTGCGATGCAACACGGCTGCCTTGCCACACTCGTTCTGGCTTCACCGTGAAGTTAAAACGTCCATGAAGCTAGCTCTCTCCTCCGTGAAATCAGAGACAACGTAGATATCAAACTAAACACACTTTATCCACATGTTTGACAGTAACAACAACAGCTCTATTTTTTTTTATATTACTCCATCGGTCGACACAACCTGCTGCGACTTTACCTCAAATGTATCGTGTTTGCCTGACGACGGAATTACGCTTTAAATGACATTTTCACACTCGGGAAAGGAGACTCAGTGACTCAAACTTTCCACCATTTCCACTGAAGGGATATAGAAGCACTTATTGGTGCCGTTTTTGTTCAAAATAACCCCGTAACCTGCCGCTGTGCACCGCTGGATGGGACGCAGATAACATGTTTGGTTACGTCAAGTCCCAGGTTGGGAGGTTAGCAGCAATGTCAGGGGTCGCTTGTTTTGGGAAATGATTACTGGAAGCACCGACGGTAAAATAATGGTCAGAAGATGTCTAGTGACGTTCAAACCGTTCAGGTAAGAGACAAAGAGCCGATGACGTTTTCCATTACCCAGTTTCCTAATTAGCCTCTAGCATTGTCGTTGATTAAAATGTGGGTTCTCAATGCCCACATGCACTACCATTGCATTACCATGTGTATCTACATTATGTGGAGCCAAGGTGTGTGTGTGTGTGTATGTGTCACTGCTCACCTAAGCACACATCAGGTGTTTCTCCACTACATGATTAGATTAAGATTCACATGTATGGGAACAACACGCAGCTATACATCATAAACAGCTATTATAAAAAAGCATGTGCTAGCAGTGAGCCAAGCTCTAACTTATTTTCTCACTGCATGTATAAATCCATTATCTCTGTGTGGATGGGCTTTGTTTGCTAGATATGGAGGAATCTGTTACGTTTACACTTAAACACTTTGCAGTCAATGCCCTGCCAACCTGCGTTTATTTAATTCCCTGATAAGTGTTCACTATTGGCAGTGTTTAAATTACATTGTGTTACTTGTTAGACGGTTTTATGCAAAGCGACTTACATACTCAATACTGTGGCCAATCCCAAATCAATCCCTCTATTTCATTTAATTTCATTCTACTAGCTGGAGATTAAAAGCAGCAGCAACTTTCAATACAAAAGTGGATACCATCATGTATCTTACCCACTTTCCACGTGCCAATACTGTTAGATTTTCTAACCAATCTGTAGTGGGTTTAAGCACTGATGCAGCATGATGCTGACGCTCATGCTGCACCGAATGACCTCACCTGATGCTGTCTTCACTGTAGATCAAGCCTTTTATTCACACACTCTTAATGAGGCAGCTTTGTGAGGAAGCCCTGACAACACATGAGAGCTCATGTTATGTGTGTCATCTTAATTCAGAAAAAAAGATATCCAGCCCATACATTGGTTTATAGTTTAACTATGAATGAATAGTTTGAAACGAATAGTTATAAAACGTTTTGTTTACACGTTTGCCTTTTATTGGATACAAAATGCCAGAAACCAGTGGGAGAGATAAAGTTGCTTGGCAGACTTGAGCTAAATATGCATCTTACATCACTGCAGCACCAGTAGACAGCTTTTAGAAGCCATACAAATACGTAAGTATGTTCTGGTTACGAGGCAAGAGGACTATTTTAGGTTGAGTTTTGGCTAGTTCACTTGCCAGGAAAAGTTTATTGGAAAACAGCTAAACTAACAACCCACACCACGCCTGGCACAACTCCTCTGTGCCTCAACATCATCTACATGTACTTTGAGGCGAAACCTGATAAGTCTATACGTGTGAGGAAGCCAATTAGCTGATAGCCGATATCTCCTTCTGATCCAATTATAGGGAGCAGAGCATTTACTTTAAGCCTGTTAATTAAAGAGTCGTCAGGCAGGACCCGGGCCTAATCCTCTCATATCACCCACCTAACGCCAGTTTGGAAAACGGTTCAACGATAAGAGAGGAAACGATCGCTCTAGGACAACATCAGGGCAGCTTCTGCTTACTCACATGAGCTTAATATAAAACAAATGCTCTCCTTTCTCTTTCCATCAATCTCTTTTTTGCTTACAGTCATTGCTGCTGAAACACACACAGGATTATTAACCCTTAGATAACTGCTTAAAATAAAATAATAAATAAATAAATTGTATTAGAAAATGTTATGGTATACTGTAAAATCAGCACATTTTTCTTCACGTCCTCTGTGTAACCCCTTTATATATTCAAACTTGTCATTGGGAGTTTTCTTGACTTTATTAGAGATCCCATGTCATGGCCAATTCTAATGATCATAATTCCATTGTTGAGGTCTACTAGAATAGATTTACATTGTTCAATGTTCCAAAATCACATTGGTTTCTCAAACAGCATCTCTGTATAGTATGTGTATTCACTCTCTGTCCTAAACGGCTTGTTGGAGCTCCTGCCCCCCCCCCCCCCCATGAGCCCAGTGTGCTCTGATTGGTCAGCTTGCCCACTCTGAGTCTACCACCGTTACAGAACATCAGTCATTATGTGTTACAATGGCGTTAGCAACCAGAAAATGACACCAGCAATGACAAACAGATGAGAATGCTGCGTGGGGTCTGGGTGCCGTGTTGGCGGGACGTTGCGGGGCTCGCTGCTGTAGCGCACAGTGTGAGCTGGATTACTGGGGTCCTTTCCTGGTTGCTGCGTGGGGTCTGCGAGACAGCGAGACACCGCGAAACTCACCTGAACTGTGAGTGTGTGTGTGTGTGTGTGTGTGTGTGTGTGTGTGTGTGTGTGGTGTGTGTGTGTGTGTGGTGTGTGTGTGTGGTGTGTGTGTGTGTGTGTGTGGTGGTGTGCTCAGGCTGAGTTTTGCAGTGTCTCACTGTCTCAGGCTGAGTTCAGGCTTAGAAATCTGCGGAGCTGCAGCTGAGAAAAGATAAGGCTGAGTGTGTGTGTGTGTGTGTGTGTGTGTGTGTGTGTGTGTGTGTGTGTCTGTGTGTGTGTGTGTGTGTGTGTGTGTGTGTGTGTGTGTGTGTGTGTGTGTGTGTGTGTGTGTGTGTGTGTGTGTGTGAAATGGACCAATCCGTGGAGCCGTTACGTCACTATGCCCGTTTACGTCACTGTACTCAGGAAGAAAACAACGTACAAATAAAAATCTCCAACGAGGCGTTCTGGGGCAGCATAGACAGGTATTTTCTGTGTTAGAGTTTTACTCGCGACTTTGCAGACCATTTACATGCAGAAAAAGCTACATAACACACAAGGGGACGGGTAATAACCGTAAAAGCATGACATGGGACCTTTACGACAGGACACTCAATGAAAAACAAATAATAAGAGTAGGCTAAATGTATAAACACTTGTCTTAAATGAGGTCAGAGACTCTGATTCTCAGCTTTCACTTACTTGGCTTGCGGAGCTGGTAGTGTAATAAGTATATAATCCATGCAGGTATAAAGTATCATGAGATCAGGGAATCATATTCATGACAAATAATCCCTTCCTTTTAATAATAGTTTGGATAGGATTCACATCAGTTAATGTAATGCTGCTCTGTGGTCCTCCGACAGTGATTGAGCTATTCTAATTCATTTGAGCAATATGCCCAGAACAGATGGGGGATGTTTGATTTGTTCATAATATTACAGTGCCTTGGGAGAGAGAAGTAAATGAGAAGCTATGGTGAATGAGCACGCCAGCTGCTTAGATGCTGGGACTTTATTATAAATAGAGTAGGAATATAACATCTCATATCTTCAGTGTAAATCAATTAAAATGCTTACACTTCAATTTGAAGATTGTTATCTCGCATTAATCAGTTTACGCTACCAGCAGAGGAAGTCGATGATCAGAATTTGGGAGTTTACATTTCACAATGTGGCCTATTCAAAAAGACATTACCGTTTGTCTTGTTACAAGTGTAATCAATGCTGTAATTCAATATGATCAAACTACAGCTCAAAATGTAATCTTTATGCAACATGACGATAAATGACCAGTTGAAGTGAAATGAATGTGCAGCCGTAATCATGTTTGATGCAACACATTAGGTGAGAGCCTTAATGATGATGATTGTTATTCGCTGTCAATGCGTTCTTGAGCTGTACAAAAGTTTCCTCTCAAAGAGCTGGATCTCACGTTCTGTCCTTAAAGCCACTGAAGTAGGCGTCATACATGACACATACATGACACATCAGCTCTGTCTTGGAAAATAAAGTCAACCGGGGAGCTTGCCAAACCACCACGCTCTATTCTTAACAGATTATCCAACATCGTGTTGATCCCATAGGTCAATCAGATCAATCCAGCAAATGTACTTTTAAATGGCCATTCTTGCTTGCTGTTGATAGCAACCCATTCCTTATGGCCTCATCAATATGAAGAGGAGTGGTTTAGAACTTTGCGTGACTGGAGCTTCGAGCTACTTACCATTCCAGGACGTGCCGTCAGATTTCACGCTGGGTCGTGCACTTGAGCAAAAAGCTCGCGCCTGGCTTTGAAGAGAAATGCAACAGCTATGCATTATTTATTCATGTGTTATGTTACAATTACATTTTTAGACCTCTGATGCAGAAGTTAAGATGGGAAGGTTACCTGTTCAAGGTTAGCCTTACATTATAAAAGTGATTGTCAGTATTTTATCACCAAAGTAACATTTCTTCCTGCTTTTTTATCACATTGGTTTGAGATACATTAGCCATATGCTGTATACTACAGTATGTAACTGCTTGATTTACTTAAACTAATGTACATAAAGAGGACTTTTAGGAAAACTGCTTCAGCTGCTGAAATGTATAGCATAGATACTGGAGTGTTAGCCACTCTTTGTCACATACATCTGCCTTTGTGCTGCACCACTTCATCTCGCAAGAATGTTCTCTTGTGGGGGTTAGCAGCAGAGCGGCAAGCATTTCAAAGTGGGACTTGTTAGTCCTGAAGGATGGCTGCTATTTTGTCCAGTGGATGAGAATCACAGACAGCTCTGCCTCTTCTCCAAAGAGTCTTGGCATCATAAGATAACCTTTGATTCGTATACAGTGAAACAAGTAGCTTAACTACTGTAGGGTAGGATTTACACAGATACAAAAGACCTGATTTTCAACACTTTTAAGTCAAAGATTTCCTTCTCTCACGGCTGTTGAACCATGGAGGATCCACACTGAGTCTTATTCTATGCTTCTAAAGCACAGCAGCATTTCAAACATAGGATCCGAGCCACAAAGTGTGCTAAAGAAGAAGTTTATGTTTCTAAACAAGATCTCCACTACAGATTGGAGCCAACATCCTGATGGATGACCCACATGTCGCCTACAGTATATTGCAACTGTTATTAGTGTCTGAAGTGGTTTGTGCCGCTGCCCATACTTGCTGTGAAGAAACCCACTTTGCTAACTCAGGCTGCTAAAGCTGTATATTAGCTTTAGTCAAACAGAGGACTTTGGTTTATTGCCCCCATCACTTACATTAAAAGTTAAACATAAAAAAGCTTACATGGACAGGATAAACTATGGCAGCAACCAATTTCTCTTTCACTGCACATGCTGTGTCTGTTTCTTTTAGCAGGAAAACATTAAACATCGTTTTACAAAATGACAATATCCAAAATGTAACGTATCTATAGCCTCATACTGCATAGGAATAGCACACTTTTGTTGATCTTATTTTGTGTATTCCAGAATGAGGCAGGAGTGGGAGCAGATGTTTAGTCAGCATTGAGGCTATCTTTATTCTCACCTTAAATAGCCAAATGTTATTGGCTGTCTTTGTCGCCTCCTTGCCTCTTCTTCCCTTCCCCTCTGTGCACCTCTGATATTACACACCCATTTCATCCGCACTTAGGGACAAACTGCTCACCCTTAATTTGCCAGTTGTATTAGATATATGCCAACTGATCACATCAGCCACTTAAATGCTAAAAATGCCCTTTAGCTTCAAGTTTATACGTTCACGTGTGATCACTGCTCTATTTATGCACTGCCTTCTGGAAGTGCTTTCTTGACTTGTCTCTTCTGCTCTCTCTCACATTGTTCTCAACCCCTTAGCTTTGCTATTTTTCCCTCCCTCTTTTTGTCTGACTGCCGATCATTCTCTACTGCAAATCTGTCTTCTATAATTGTCGGCTTCTTCATCTGCCTACATTCTTTCCTTTGTTTTTTATGAATCTCACTTTTTATTCACTTATTTCCTCCAATATCTCACTATGCCCCCTTTCTCTATCTTCATCTTCATGTTTCCCAACTACTCACCCAAAGCATCTATTTACCTTCCCTTCCCTATAAATATGTCTACCTAGCTCAACTCCCGTTTCACTTATTCTCTCCTCCCCTGTGTTGCAGGATATTCGTGGTGGGAATAGGCTTCTTCAGCGTGTGCTTTCTAATGACCTCTCTGGGGGGGCAATTCTCAGCCAAGAGACTGGGGGACTCCCCCTTTACCATCCGCACAGAAGGTACTGACGTGTGTGTGTGTGTGTGTGTGTGTGTGTGTGTGTGTGTGTGTGTGTGTGTGTGTGTGTGTGTGTGTGTGTGTGTGTGTGTGTGTGTGTGTGTGTGTGTGTGTGTGTGTGTGTGTGTGTGTGTGTGTGTGTGTGTGTGTGTGTGTGTGTGTGTGTGTGTGTGTGTGTGTAAACAGTTCCTTCACTGAGTTGAAATGCTGTAATGTCTCTGCATGTTGCTGTGCTATAACTCTCCATGGCCCTGCTGGCACTCCACTGCCTTTTGCCACTTTGTCAAAGCTGCACCACCTGTCACTGGAAACGTAAAATTGCTTGGAATAGTAGGTTGGGGCATGGAAATCATGAAGTAAATGCACATTACATTGTAGGACCAATTCGACCGATGCATTTCATTCATATAACCGTAGAACAAAAAACTGCATTTTCTACAGATGTCGGAGCTGTGTAAAGATATATTGATATGGTGGGAGCCAGTAGCTGAGAAGTTATGGGTCTGATCCCCAGAAGTGACAGCATGGTGCTTGGCTTATCTGTGGGTTTCTACCTCACTTCTCTCAGGGATTCTGCACTGATGGCCACTACAGTGTGCTGCAGCTGTGTGCATAAGACCTATACAAATATACATGAATATACTTTATGATGGATGAAATGTTGTTTACTAAACTGCCAGTCCTTGACAGAAAGACACATTTTGCATACTTTACAACATCATTAATCCACTTAATGGTGATAGACTGACAGCTAAAATCACTCCTTTTTCTTGCACTCATCTCTGATAACTTTCAAAGAACGATAAACAAATCCAGCCTAAAATACATTTCACAGCTCCCTAAGCCCTCTCTGGATTGTCTATAGGACTCTCCATCATATGGAAGTGCAATAAAGCACGCCTATAGGCCTATATAGCTTTTGGTGTAGCCACAAGTGGAAAATTACAGTGCGATGACTCATTGGATTTCACTACATTTTCCCGAGACTGTCTTCAGTCAGTGGGTGAGTTGAATGAGGAACATAAGCCACTGGGAAGAACAATATACTGATTACCAACAAACACATGGGGTTGTGAAGGTTTGAATAGAGTTTGACTTAGAGGGATGAAAGGAAGTAGAATACGAGGAGGTGACCCAAGGGTCGAATGGGGATCGATGATGGGTCTGGAGGCGTTGAGAAACCCGTGGAGTGAGACTGACATGGGGGCAAGTCACGCTGAGCTTCAGATTCGTCATCCCTCTGTGGTACCTGTATTGAGACAGAAGAGGGTTTAGTTTAGTTTAGTTATTTATTTATTTTGAGCGTGTAAAACCAAAGAAAATACAAATGAAACAAAAGATGATACAGACATGATACAGTACTATACAAATGAATGCAATAACAAAACGAAATATTTAATTAATAATTGAGTAATCTGTAGTATCATTGTCTGATATCAATAAACAACAACACTTTAGCTAATTGGGAGAAGGTTTGGGAGAACTCAAACAAAAAGCAATAGACACGCCTAAACTAGTGGAGGGGTGAAGTGTGGCAAATGGACTTTTTCTTCTTCTTTTTATTTATTCATTTAGTTCTTAGGTTCTAAGGAGTAGAAGCTAACAACAAGGTGCTGTTGAGCTTCCTATGATAATGTGTGTTTTTCTTTTGTTTACCTACTGGTGTTATTGTGTCTTTTAGATCAGGGTCTAGTGGCGTCAGGGTCCACCTCTTTATGGAATTACATGTATTTGTTTTTTGATGGCACGTTAAAAAAGGCTACTGTATTTGTTTTGGTACGAATCCTACTGAACCCAATCAAAGAAGTGTAAGACAAACACAACTATGCTGCAAATTGCTTAGGGGGGAAATCTTGTCTCGCTCCTGCACTTAAGTGAACAATAATAACTTCCTTTAGGGCTGAACAGTGTGCATATTAAGATATGATAATGTGCACATAAGAGCAGAGCAAGTGAGGTTAGAGTCGTGAGGTTGCATGCAAATGTAAACTGAGAGCAAAATGAATACATACGATTACCCGGGGGTGAAGCTTCACACAGTCATCTTAAAATGCTTGTCACAGTGTTCATTGGTCTAAAGATGTAACCCCAACAACAATGAATCTCCTCTCTGCACATTGGTTGCTGTACGTGTGGTGCATGGCCACTGAAGACTGCGACTCACAAAGCCATATCTCACCAGGGAAATATCATTAACACATCGGCCAGCCAGCGATATGACAGGACCCGGAGTGAAGGCTGACTGCCAGTGGCCAGGCAGAAAAGACATCTCCTGCTGTACAAGATGCAAAGATTAAAAGTCAGGGGTCATTCTGTGGAGGCCGGCCACTTCTTACTGCTGCGGTTAAAATAAGAACTCCTATGTTCTGAGGGCTTCTCCCCGTGTGTGAAGCATGTGTGTATGCACAACCGTAGCTGAAACATTCCATGTGTCAGTTTGCGTGGGTGTGAGAAGGAGTAAAAGATGAAGCCATAGCTACTGTTGGTGTGTATCAGTTAGGTGATGGCGTGCGTGATTATGTGCTGTAATCTGTCATTGAGAAAGATGAACCAATGGAAACAGAATATAGCAGACGTAACTGAAGGCATAGACGCAGAGGGTTATTATAAGACCAGGCGCACTGTGTGTGTGTGTGTGTGTGTGTGCGTGTGTGTGTGCGCGTGCGTGTGTGTGTGCGTGTGCGTGCTAGATAATGGGGTTTGTGGTCCTATGGGATTACTGTGTGTGTGTGATAAATTAGGATTAGTGTGTGTGGCTGTGAGTTTTAGTAAAATTCAGTTGATTAATCAACTAGTCATGCAATGCAGCCTGGGAAGACATCTGGTGCAAGCTCATTAAAAACGGTATCGTGTCCACCGTGCTTCCCCATAGGACTTTACTTTGTGTGTGTGTGTGTGTGTGTGTGTGTGTGTGTGTGTGTGTGTGTGTATCCCTTCATGTGTCTAAATACTTTTGTGCTTGTCTATGAAGAAACGATCCCCGTATGTTGGTAATCTACAGTGTTCCTGTACATATGCTTGCGTATGCCCCCTCTGTTTCACCCTCTTTCTCCCTTTATGTACATCTCTGTGGTCTACTACCTCAGACTGTTTTTGCATCTTTTTCCCTGCTTGTGTGTGGCTGTGTGTTTGTGATGAGCTGGCAGGAAATTGGCTGTTAAATGGGGCGACAGCAGCAATGTGGGACAAGATTGAGACCAGAGAGAGCGATCCATCTGCTCTCTGCAAATCAGCCCCGCTACAAAAACAACTGGCCCTTTCATTAAGCCTGCAGTCACCAGTTGCAGACACACACACACACACACACACACACACACACACACACACACACACACACACACACACACACACACACACACACACACACACACACACACACACACACACACACACACACACACACAGTTCCAGCTTGGTGTTTCATTAACTACAAGTCATTTCTGGTAGACTTCCATGTAAAAAAAATGTTCCTATTAAAAAATGTCTGCTTCTGGTATTTTAACACTTTCTGCGGGGACTTAGGCTTTAGTTATTTTTATTTGGCTTGAAGACTTTGGTAATAAAGGGAGAACATTTTTCCACAAGCACAATTAGACTTGTGCTAGCAGAAACATGAACACTTGTGCTAGCAGAAACATGCTCTCTCCTAATTTGTGTTGTAAGTAAAGAATAGACTATTTCCTGTTCATGAAGGCCAACAGTGATGGATGCTTGCTCCCTCAAATATCTAGGTAATGGATTAAAATTCAGAGTGGTAGCAAGCAGCGCGAACTGTAATGTCATTGTTTGAAGCTTATCTCCTTAAAATCTCTGGATTGAGGCCTCCAAACTTGTCAAAGCAGTCTGTAAACCTAACGCTATCTTTGGGGATGGCAACAGTAGCATTGTATAAGTGAGTTGATTTAGAAATGTATTTTCCTTAACTGAAATGGGGTACTTGTTAAGTATGTTCACAATACTTACAGTAACTAGTGTGACATTGTAAAGCCTCATGAGCAGTTCTCTTATCTTGGCATTGTCTACTGTAAAATGTTATTTTTCCAAGTCATGCCATAAATCATGTATCTTTTGAAGCTATATCCCCAAGTTAAAACAAAGCCTTTTGTTTTGTTTCGTTATTTGCCTTCGGCTCTCTGTCAAACATGACCTCTAAAAGAATGTCTTTATGGCAGGTAAAGGTAAAGGTGTGTTTATTTAATGGATTTTGAGGCTTTCACACAACAGTGACAATGTTAGCTAAAATGAGTATTTTAACCCTTACAGATTAAATAACCATAACAGCAAAGTCCCTAATAGCCAATACTAATCCTTAAGTCAATACTGTCCAGTTTTCTTTTAAATATGTGTCTTGATTTTGTTATATAACAGGGCTTTCTATGTCAAGAGATAAGTATGTCTGGTGATGTCAGCATCTGTCATCTCAGCCTAATAATGATGTGTGATGTGTTGACAGCAATACCACCAGGAACACAAGTAAACAAGATGCTTTTCTGTATAAAGAAACAAATTCACAGGATTTCATCTTGCATCTTACCTCAGTCGTTTGTACACCGGTATTAGCTCGCTGTTTGTACACAATACCAGCCAAATGTGTGTACGGCTTTGTCACCTTAGTGGGAGTTGCGCTGATCGCAATTGTTTGGGTATTAGCCGAATTTCGTCACCACCTCTCGCTTTCATGGATTATCAGCTTCCACTGGAGGCGCGGAGTTCTGTGTTGTCGCTCCAATCCTCGTCTCTCTTCAGTGACGCACAAACTCATCAAGAGCTGTGTGCCGGAGATGGAGAGGTAGTGGCTCAATGGTGAAAATGAGAAAGTGGATGATGGAGGTGGAAGTAGAATAGAGATTGAATGTTTGTGTGCGCATCTGTGATCAAGCAGCAGAATGAGATTTCTAGAGGTTGCTTTTCTCTCAAAAGAGAAAGATGAAAAAGCGGGATAAAAAGGTACATAAACACATCAGGCATAAGGGAGAAGGCCTTCCCTATGGAGCTTGTTTATACTCTGCAGTGTATTACATTAACAAGGACCCATGACAGTCCCTTCACCCGAGCATGTTCTTTCTAGTGTTTGTTCTAGCTGAAAGACTGGGGGCCTTCTCACTGTCTAGGCGGATCCCTGCTGGGAAAGAGAATACGATTTTATATTCTTGCCTCAGTTTAACATTCTGCAGATCTCCCTCAGCTCTCGAGTTTTAATGACAAACTGCTTGAGAATACTGTCAATCAAAGGCTCTGATTTATAAAATGGAAGACTTCTAATCACCGCGAGGAGAGCGCTCTGTTTGGAAATGCCGCTGTGCTCAGATCCAAGTGGAGGCCGAGACTAATGGTTGTTTGACTCGCATTAAACTCAGCTCTGTGATGTTCGTCTTAAAGTTTCCCCGCCGTCAGTCAGAGAAGGACTCATGCCAATGTGTCACATTCCCAAAAGACATTTCCACTTGTGTCCTAAGAAGACCTCAATGGAGAGAAACACTAAGTAATTACAGCTCAAGTTTATTTGGTTATTATAATGTGTGGGGGAAAAAAGTCCATCTGTATGCATTAGCTGGTACCGATTGAGCCCACCAGACACCCCCGCTCTGTGGTCCCCTTTCATGTTTTTTTCACCCTGGATGTTCATCTCTCTCACATAACCCCTGCAGTTATGTTTCCTTGCCATCGCTTCATGTCGAAGAAATCTGGTATGACAATCTTCTGCATGTTGCCGGTGCTAGGTGCAGCAAGGGAGTCAGTCGGGGGGGGGGGGGGTACAGTTTATCAGTGCACTCATAGCCTGGGGAGCTTGTATGGACTGTGTGTGTGTTTAGGAGGAGGTGGTGGGTTGGTTTGTGTGTGTGTGGGGGGGGAGGGGGGAGGGGGGGGGTGGTTATGGGCTTGTGATTCTGTCTGGATATCGCATTCAACTTGGTGCCAAAAAATGTCAAATGGGTTGGGAGTGTCTGTCTGCCTGGGTGAGTATAATGAGTGTATTTTGAATTTTTCCTTTAGTTACAATAAAGCGAAGACATACACAATATACAGTAAGTAGGTACCCGAAACCTTTACATGGCGTACAAGAAAGAAAAAAAAGCTGGGTATTATATTGACAATTCCTGAGAATAGTCTAAAGCTGCCAGGCGACAGCATCATAGACATAAACAAAAAGGCCAAGACTATTGTGTTCTTAAGTGTGTCCTCACAAGTATAGAAAGATATGAGAATCTCAAAATTCTAAATAAAAGCTATGAGGAAAACTCTCTTTATTTACCAGCTACCTAACATTTACTTTTGGGATCTAAGGTAGGTTCAAATGATGGTATGTCTTGAGATAAGGTTATTGTAAGTGGGATAGTAAATGGTGACAGCGCAGGAAACCATGTTAACTAATTAGCACCATTTGTGCCAACTAATGTTGGTTTATTTATTTTGAAAGAGGAGCAGTTTTTAGATTACTATCCATACTGTAGATGAAGTTAAGTAAAGAATAATTAGAAAAGCATAAAAACTATTAAAAACTATACCATGAGGTTTTGATTAGTCCAAGGGTGGTAAGGTGAGCAACGTTAGTAGAATGATTAGGATGATTTCGTTTCAGGGACAAAGGGATACATTTGGTAGGAGTTGGTTAATCATGTTAGGCTGTATTTGTTGTCAGGCTTCATAAAAACCCATGCATATTTAACAGTTTGGTTGGCCATCGTATAATAATAATAATCTTTCAGATGGGTATATTTTTCGACTTGATACAATATACAAGCCTTGCACCAGGGAGGTGGGCTGGTGATTGGAGGAACAGCAGGAAATGGTGTTGACATGACAAGGTTATAATTGCCACAGCTGTATGTTTATGATTGAGCGTTGCTGGTCAGCCTCTAGCTAATCAGCCTCTAGCTAATCAGCTGTTGAATTAGCCACCGCTGATAAAGCATGAATAAAACATCAGATGAATCAGCTCGTGCAACTTGGATGCTCTGCCCAAAGTGACACTATGCTCCATTTGTGGGAGGGCATCACAAACAATTCCTTTGCGCTTTTTAATTAGTTAGATTCCTTAGTCCTGTTGCCAAAGCACTTAATTGTGACATGTGTTTAAAAACTAGTTGCATACATTTTTCACAGTAGCTCTATATCTTACCCAACCACATATACAGCATGTTAACCATATTTATTTCACCTACACTGTGCTAACCACATTTATAACTCTCCTCTCTAACTTTGTTTCCCCTCTGTGCAAACTTCAGACTATTCCCGTGTTATTCCATCCCCATTCCCGACACCAATACATATTAATGAGAAAGCCTATCCAATTTCCAACTAGAAAAGGGCCATTGTTCTAAGTGCTATTACCCGGCCGTAAATGAGAAATTTCTCCAGTGCACATTATATTATGGTTATGTCTCTGGGAAGGTTACTCGGCAGCAATATGCTGTCTCAATTACCCAGCCTGCATCAGGCTTTGTCTACAGGTCGCTAGCTCATCGTTTCCCCTGCCATAAGCTGGTTATTTCCTCAGGTCATAGTGTCATACTCGAGCATGCTTCTGCTTCCTTTCTGCAGATATACACTAACGGTGTTGTTACAACCCGCCTCCCTACTTAATAGTAGTGGCTCGTGAGACAGTCCGCAACATAAAACAAAAATACACAACACGTAGGCACTAAACTATGATCGTACATTTATTGCCACAATCATAAAACATTACACTGGAGGACAGGTAAAACAAACAAAAAGACGGCGGGGACATGGGCCAACCACACCACGGGCTGTAGGATCCAGAGCCTTCCTCCGCTACCCAAAATCACACAGAACCTAACGGGAGAAATAAAGCCGCGAAAACCTAACTCTAACACGTCCTCCAGGAAACCCAACAAAAAGCAAAAGAGCTCTGCCACAGCAGAGACATCCGGAGTAGTGATCGGCCTCCTCCTTCTCCTTCAGTCTCCTCTTTTATGCGTGGGCTGATTGGCAACTGGGAACACCTGCGGAAGGCGGAGCCAGGTGTACCTGCACAGCAGAGAGAACAAAGAGGACAACAAAAAGGGGGGGGGGGGGGGGGGGGGAGTACGTAACACCCCCACCATGAGTTAGTGATTTTTTTTATTTAAAAGAAAAAAACAAAAACACAATCACAACAATCAACCTTAGTTGACAGACGTGCTCACCACCACTCATTCCACACACCCGCCAACACACAATACTACCATACCATAGCCAGTGCCTCCTTTTCGATGGTGGAATACACCCGCTGGTGTCGATCAAATCTCCCGGAGCGGTACGACACAGAGCGCTCCACCTCACGATCAGCTCCAGTACATCTGCCCGCTGCGCGTCAGGCAAGTGTGCCAAATGAGACTCAACCTTCACCAGAGTCTCCGCAGCGATCGGGGCCTCCGAGGTGACAGGGGGGTCACTTTCAGCACTGGACCGCGCCACCACACCGGCAGCGAAAGATTTACGAACAGCCCCGGGGCTTATCGTACCTGTTTTCCCACCCTCACTCCATAATGGCGGGTCCCTGATCGGTCCGCCCAACTCCGTAGCCGTAAAACTGTCAGACAGATCACCATCACTAACGTCAACTCCACTCTTTGACTTTGCGCGGGTGACTGCAACCGTATTCACCCCCGGTTTAACGAGCACTCTGCCACCGGCTAAATCATTCCCCAAGACCAAATCTACCCCTTCAATGGGAAAACATGGCCGAACCCCGACAGTTACCGGACCTGTGACCAGATCTGACTCAAGATGAATATTATGCAATGGCGAACCCACACACTGCATACCAAACCCCCTCACAAAAACACCCGAATCCCCAGCAGACTCCTTAGAGAGGGGCAACACACCCCTCATCATAAAGGATTGCGAAGCTGCTGTATCCCTCAAAATGGTCACTGGAACCCTGTTGTTCTTCCCCGGTAAAGACACCATTCCCTCCATGAGAAATGGAGCAAAAACGTCCAGTTCTGATTTGAGAGACCCTGGCTTTGAAGTACTCACCAAAGCGACCGTCTTTACAGGCTTCTCCTCATCCCGCAAAGAATAACAATTCGCAGCAATATGACCTCTTTTCTTGCAGTAATGACACACTGGCCTATCCGTAGATCCCCAATTCACCTCTCCCGGTTTTTCCTCAGCAACTCTTGGCCTGCTGGACTGCCATGGCACTTTAGTGAAGACTGGGGTTTCTCTGATATTATTGTCCACAAACCCGGCCTGTGCCCTAGTCTTCTCACTGTAGACAGTCTTGTGAGTAAGCGCATATTCGTCAGCCAAAACCGCAGCATCAAACAGTTTCACCGGTTTTTGCTCATTGAGGTATGTGGCTACTGTGTAAGGCAAACAGTTTTTAAATTCTTCCATGAGCACTAATGTTTTTAGGTCCTCTAGAGACTTTGTCCCCGTCGATGAGCACCATCGCTCAAACAGAACCTCTTTCTCACGGGCGAATTCCACATACGCTTGACAATCTTGTCTTTTCAAACCACGAAACTTTTGACGGTATGCCTCAGGCACCAGCTCATAAGCGTGCAGAATTGCAGCTTTCACCTGTTCATAATCCCGGCTAACCTCCTCAGATAACGCAGTATACACTTCCTGCGCTTTACCAGCGAGAACGCACTGCAGCATAACAGTCCACATGTTCCCAGGCCATTTAAACGTTGTTGCTACATGCTCAAACAGGACAAAATAGCTATCAGCGTCTTTTTCGTTAAACACTGGGATAAACCGAGTATACTTGCCTACGTCAAAATCATGAGGTTGTGCAGACCCCAACTGCTGAGTCTGGTGAGACGTCAGCTCCAGCTCCCTCAAACGTAACTCCGTCTCATACTTCCTCAATTCGAGATTACAGGCGATCTCCTTCTCTCTCAGTCTGTTATCACTCTCCTTCTCTCTAACCATCAGCTTGCGCAGCTCTAGCTGAAGTTGAAGGTCGCTCACTTTCTGAGAGACCTCTGTCCCGTCGTCCATGGGAACGTCTACTTCCTCCTCTGACAATACCTCCTGATCTATAAGCGCAGCCAACAGCTGTCCCTCAATGATCTGTTTATTGACTACAACGTCAAATTTGCCTGCGATCAGACCAAGCTGCTGTTTGCTACATGCATCTAACTTCCCCCGAGTCGGATCACCCACAAACCCCTCCAAGTCGAAATCCATCACTGCAACTCTATGCTATACAGCCAAACAAACAACAAAATGCTGTCAAGGGCCTTTTAGAAAGTAATACTACTCACCACACCGGCACCTGCCCGAGACAGCCTTTGGACGAGCCCCCATATGTTACAACCCGCCTCCCTACTTAATAGTAGTGGCTCGTGAGACAGTCCGCAACATAAAACAAAAATACACAACACGTAGGCACTAAACTGTGATCGTACATTTATTGCCACAATACTAAATCATTCCACTGGAGGACAGGTAAAACAAACAAACACACGGAGGGGACTTGGGCCAACCACACCACGGGCCGTAGGATCCAGAGCCTTCCTCCGCTACCCAAAATCACACAGAACCTAACGGGAGAAATAAAGCCGCGAAAACCTAACTCTAACACGTCCTCCAGGAAACCCAACAAAAGAGCTCTGCCACAGCAGAGACATCCGGAGTAGTGATCGGCCTCCTCCTTCTCCTTCAGTCTCCTCTTTTATGCGTGGGCTGATTGGCAACTGGGAACACCTGCGGAAGGCGGAGCCAGGTGTACCTGCACAGCAGAGAGAACAGAGAGGACAACAAAAGGGGGGGAGTATGTAACAGGTGTTTACAATGCCATGACTTTTTCTGTTTTTTATTGTCGGTGTTGACAAATAAAAGGCAGTTGTGTTTGTCTGGTCTCTTTACTGGTGTTGGCTGATAAGGTCGTAAAAGCACACCAGGCTTGACTTGAGATTATTTCCTTCCTCTCACCACACCTCTCCTCTTGCTTTTCTTTGTCTTTCATTTCTACCCTTCAGAAATTCCAGGTGTTAGACCGACACATTTTAATAATAATAATATAATAATAATATTGGTAGGGATGAAACCCTCTTTAATGGTCACACATGCACAGCACACACAGTGCAATGTGGCCACTGCTTTTAACCCATCCTAGTACCAGGAGTCTAGTACTAGGAGCAGTGGGCAGCTATTGTACAGCGCCCGGGGAGCAATGGGAGTGAGGGGAGAAGGGGGGTGTCCGGTGCCTTGCTCAAGGGCACCACGGCAGGAGGTGAACTGGGACCTCTCCAAGTAGCAGTCCACACTCCATTTTTAGGTCTGGTCGGGGACTTGAACCGGCGAACCTACGGCTCACAGTCCAAGCACCTACTTTTTTTTTTTGTATCTTTTATTATATCAAAACATAGTTACATTTTGCACACATTATAATCCACTTTACCGATCCCCAAAAAAAAAGGACCCCAAGGCTTCCTTCCAATTTAGTTGCATCTCAATCTCAGTTTTCATAGATATTATTCCTGCATACACATCACCATCTCTCTAGTACACACATTTATTAATGCTTTCCACCTCCACCTTCGCACACTTTTGTCATACATACACCCATCAATTACTTTTCATCCCATTTTCCACTTTCTACATCTTTCCGCGTCTCAGTTATCGCCCATTCCTTTCTCCTTTCCCAATCCTTCTCCCACTCTTCCACCGTTTCTCCCTCTCTATTTCCATACGGCCTTTTCGTTAACGTGAAGCTATGCACATCCTTCTCGCTTTTCACCCACTCACCCTTTTTATTAATCATCCCTATATTTATTTCCATCACCTTCCAGTCCTTCATTTTCTCCTTCCTCATTCTTGCATCTCTCTCTTTCCTTTCCTTCTCCACTCTCATTTTCTCCTCCACTTTTAGACAATGCCTTTCCTCTTCCTCATTCAAGCTATCCTCGCTATCCTCCTCTTCCTCCTCCATCCCAGGCTCTACATCCTTTCCCCCTTCCTCCCTTACTTCTTCACCCTCCCCCCCCCTCAGTCTCCTCCATCTCAACCTCCACATCATTTCCCCCCCCCATTCCCACATCTTCAGCTTCCTCTCCCTCCTTCTCACTCCCCTTCATTCTCTTTTTATCCTTCCTCTCCACAGCACACTCCACAGTCTCCACTCCTTCCCCCCCCCATTTGTCGCCACCTCCTTTCCCTCATTTAACATCACATCCTCATCATCCTCACTCCCACCCTCTCGTGGTCTTTTTCCCCCTGCTTCCCCTTCCCCACCCACATTCTCCTCGCCATCCATCCTCCTCTCATTCGTCTCACCCACCTCTTCAGACCCAGACCCCCCACCCCCATCCGGTTGAGAAGCAGGGCCCTCTGGGGGGAGGGGAAGACCCCTCCTCTCCCTCACCCTCCGCTCTTTTGTGGGGACCTTGCCCTCCCTCTTCCCTCCTCTCTTTCCCCTTCCCACAGTTCCTAGCTAAATGCCCCGCCCCTTTGCATCTATAGCATGTTAAGGCTGGGCACTCTCTAAAAATATGCCTAGGTCTGAGGCAGTTCCTGCAGACCTGGCTCTGCCCATCATGCCTAACATTATAATACTCTGCTCCCCCCACCCCTTCAAACTTGGTTGAATAGGGGAGGGATCTTATCTCACTCCCAAACTCCACCCTTAGATATCTGGTGCCATCTGCTATCTTTGTCCCCGGCATAAACCTCCTTATCACCTTTGACACAGGTTTCACCCCCCACTCTAACAATTTCATCAATATCGCTTCATCCCTTAAATATATCGGTAAATACATGAAAGACACAATTGTGTCCCTTTTCACCAGTTCCCGTGCTTCCACCATCACCCCCTTCAACCTCAGCCCCTCCAACAGCATTTCCTTCCCCTCCCTTGTGTTCATTGTCACTTCCAACCCAGTCTCACAAAAAAAACGTGTAATAACTACGTTGGTCCACAACGTAGGACGTAGTATTTCTACGATAACGCCTCTAAAATTGTAAGATCCCTACGTTTTTTTTCACCATTCATTCCAATGGCTGGCGTCTATGTCACGTGATCTTCACATTTCTCCCTGCAGAAAAAAAAAAACATGGCCGAACTTCGTTTTATTCTCGGTGTAAAATGCCTATTTTAAGGTTAGTTTGGCCATTAAAATGCCCTTTGATGTCATTTGATGCGAGAAATATGAGTTGTTTTTTCAGATTATGTGTGCAGTGGATGTACATGATCTTTAGTTTGCTAGTTATTACGAAGATTACTTCAGGAAATGGTGTCTATACAACGTTTTCATTGTTACCAAGGTGGTTGCTAGGGACGCTGCTATCGATATTATTTCTGTTGTGTAACTGTTTAATGGTGTTATCTTTATTGCTACCCCCTTCCCCGCCAAAGTATAGTGTTGGTCCACAGCGCAAACGTATTAGTTTAACAAAATCCGCATCTAAAATGGTGCAGAAACGTTATTTTCCCCTGTGCAATTCCAGTCTCACATCTCACAGCACATCGTCATTAACAAATACCGGAAACAGACCGAAAACACTTTATTCCGAGTGTACTTGCTTTTCTCTTTGAAAGTCATCACATAACGGCATTGTAATACACGGTTCGGCTGCATTAAATGTTACATATCTGCCGTAGTTCTGTATTTATAGAGCCCTGATGAGAAGACCTCTAAACAAACATGAGGAACTGCCGCCAACACTGGAAACGTGACGTGGATCATAAATATATCAACAATTAAACAACATCTTACATTTCTTTTCACACAATGCGTCTCCTTGCAGTATGAACACTAATTCGGCGGACTTTTATATTTGATCCAATTGGTAGATAGGCTGTATTTTACACCATAAAGGTGCACAGCTGATATAAAGGGACACCTGGTGGTTAAAGCATGTTATTGAATTTCATTATTTTTATTATTAGATATTAATAGAATCCCTATAAAGTATGTTCATTACTCGTTATTCTCTACTAATAGTTAAGTAAAGACTGTATATAATGACTATTTTGCACATCCATTTCAAGATTTTCTAAGGTTTATTGACATATCATATAGGCTTGTGGTGTAGTTATGCATTGAATGAAAAACTTGGGTCGCAGGTTCCTCAGTGCATTACAAGACATCTATCAATATTTGTGCATACCTCCAGCAATGTTAACTATGTTGAAGCACTTATTTTAACTGATATTATACATATGTATTATACTCTTATAAGATGTATGTAGATATTATAAGAAATGTGCAGAATATGACAATTTAATGGTGGAGGTACACATATTGAAAGATGTCTTGTGATGCACTGTTGAGGAACCTGTGACCAAAGTTTTTCATCTCCGACCTTGTCAGGTATTGAACAATCAATAAATAAATAACACATAATTATTAAATATAAAACACAGAATTTGTGTGATTATACTAAATGATTTACAAATAAACACCACTGCATATTTACAACTATACACATGCTGATGTAACGCAAATGTTTCCAACTTGGGATCAATAAAGTATATCTTATCTTAAGATGATCGATGGTTACTGCCATATTTACACAATGTGCCTCTGAACCTTGACAAGTGCATGTTTCAGGCTTATCAATTAACAACAGGAGGGGTCACAGACATAAGACCAGCTGTTACATAAAGCTCTTCTGACCTTAGCTGTCGTGTGGGTATTAATGCTGCCCATTATGGGCACAAGTAATTTTCACCCCATTTATTAATTATATGTTTTAAATTTGAGTGTTTCCTATCCCCTAAACCTCCAGGGATGTACACAGTTTAATACTGGCAACTTCTTATTATGGGAAATATGAAAACGTCTTTTAAAACTACAACTCCCAGTAGAGACGTGCCATAGATAGAGAACATGTTGCGAAACACACAATAGCCAGCAGGCTTGTTTGAGAAAAGCAAGACCTGCGCAGACCTGCGCAGTTGCGATCAACGTCTTGCTAGTGCGTTGCATGATGGTTAGTCATTTTGTCCGACTTGCTCTGGAGGCTCGCCCACATGACGCCCGCAGCCTTAAGAGCGAGGCGAGGCGAGTTGGCGCAGTTGCTCTCCACGAGCTGCGGAAGCGAAATGCTTGATGGGAAACGGCTCGCTGAGCGCTCATTGGTGGTTTTTACCACGTGCTGCTGATGAAACTCTCCAATTGGCTGGCAAAAGTTTGTTGTTGTTTTGTGTCAGTTTTACGTCGCCACATCCATTCCCATTTGTCATCATTGTTCCACAATGTTTATCATCATGAAATTAATATCTATATATTTTATACTATACTGCTTACCGTTTTCATACTTTATATATCTTAGCATATTCATACACACTGTTCATACTGCTCACAGGCTGATATCTAGTGTATTCATACCCCACTGTTTATTCATCATTCAATTCATTCTATATGTTATTCTGTAGATTGTGTACATTACTTTCCACTTCGCTGCTTGTTGCACCTGGTTAGAAGCTAAACTGCATTTCGTTGTCTCAGTACCTGTAATATGTGCAATAACAATAAAGTTTCTCTTTAAGTTAAACCAAATCATTAAAATAAAATCTATTGTAATGTAATGATTTGGTTTAACCTTATTTATTGAATACATCATTTAAAATGGCAAGATTAAATCAAATTACATCCATGTTGTACACATCATAAAGCTTAAAGTGGCAGCTAAAGAATTAACACAGCAGCAGGTCTGTTCAATTCATGCTCATGAAGCTTCATGTGTGCGGATCATCATGGCATTCTCCATACAATACATGTGGGATTTCTATTGCATCCACTTAATCTGCAACGAAAAACGCCAACGCAATTTCCGCCATTGCAAACCCAGCCAGTCAAGCCGACTCCGAGTCCGAGCTGTCCGACTTAAGAAGACGAGCTTTTTGACACCTCCCCCGGCTGTGATCGGCTACTCTCGTCTACTTTCAAGGCGAGCCGCAATGTGTCTCAAACAAGCCTAGCATGTGTAGTTCTGGGGACGGGGTGGGGGAGGGGGGGACGCGGTGGACCCGTTCAAATCCAGTTTTGGACAGTCTGCCGTGGTTCAAGTGCTGTTCGAGGCTCTGCACACTCTCCAATCACAGAGCTTGAGGACTATCACGGGGTTTGTCAAGCGAAGCGGAGAGAATACTTACTTTCGGGTGTAATATTCTGTAAAGCAAATGAGCTGCTCCGACCCTCGGTCCTGACGGACTCCAACTTGTATTTATTAATCAAACAAATAAATAAACACAATGATAATTATGTGTTATTGTTGAGTAAATGGAGAATTGCACAGGGGAAAATAACGTAGATCTATTGTGGTGATTGACATTATTCACCCACGGATCTATGGGTTAGGGTATTGTTCTGCACGGACATTTTAGTGAGCCGGACTTCCTGTCTCCGCCGGTCTTCGCTTCCGGGGCATGAAGTTGTTTACATGTGTTTTGAGATGCTAAATAAAAGTCTAGCTTGTACCTTTGATACCCCGCCTCCGACTCCCATCTCTCGGCACCACACTATGCCACAATTTTAGATGCGGATTTTGTTAAACTAATACATTTGCACTGTGGACCAACACTATACATTGACGGGGAAGGGGGTAGCAATACAGATAACACCATTTTACCCAACATAACAGAAATAATATCAAGAGCAGCGTCCCTAGCAACCACCTTGGTAACAATGAAAACGTTGTATAGACACAATTTCTTGAAGTAATCAAGTAGAATGAATTGAATGATGAATAAACAGTGGGGTATGCATACACTAGATATCAGCCTGTGAGCAGTATGAACAGTGTGTATGAATATGCTAAGATATATAAAGTATGAAAACGGTAAGCAGTATAGTATAGCATATATAGATATTAATTTCATGATGATAAACATTGTGGAACAATGATGAAAAATGGGAATGGATGTGGCGACGTAAAACTGACACAAAACAACAACAAACTTTTGCCAGCCAATTGGAGAGTTTCATCAGCAGCACGTGGTAAAAACCACCAATGAGCACTCAGCTCAAGATACCAGCGAGCCGTTTCCCATCAAGCAGCATGGAGAGCAACTGCGCCAACTCGCCTCGCCTCGCTCTCAAGGCTGCGGGCGTCTTTGTCCCGCGAGATTTCAAAATCTCATGTGGGCGAGCCTCCAGAGCAAGTCGGACAAAATGACTAACCATCATGCAACGCACTAGCAAGACGTTGATCGCAACTGCGCAGGTCTGCGCAGGTCTTGCTTGTCTCAAACAAGCCTACTACGTCCTACGTTGTGGACCAACGTAATTATTACACGTTTTTTTATGAGACTGGGTTGTCACTTCATACTCCCTTTCCCCTTTCGCCCTGCACCCCAAAACTCTCCCACACATCTCCTGTATCCCCACTAATAATTCCCCCACTGTTAATTTGTTTACTCCACCTTCCACGGAAACTTTCAGGGTGAGCTCCGCCAGATAGTCCACATCCTCCGCATCTTTCTCCTTTCCTTTTTCACCCGTTTTCTCCTCTCTTTCAATCCTTTCCTCCTTTTCATTCTCCTTGCTCGATCCTGCATTGATTCCCCCTTAAATTTTTTCGTTTTCCCTTCTCTTCCCCGCATTCTCTCGTCTTTTCCCGTCTGCCTCCTCACCACCGCTGCCCATTTCCGGGTTCGCTCCGTCAGCTTTCTCCTTCCACCCAGATGTCCCTTCAAGCGACAGTAATGATCACTACATTGCAGGGGAATTCATTTCTTTGACAAAGAGTGATGAAAAGGTGATGAATAAAGGTTTCTTAACTTTTTTAATACTCAAAGTGACATATTTGACCCTAAATAATGATGCTTCATTTCAGTCTGTTATCAGCAGTGTTGGGACTAACGCGTTACAAGTAACGCGTTACTGTAACGCCGTTATTTTTGGCAGTAACTAGTACTCTAACGCATTACTTTTTTAATTCAGTAACTCAGTTACCGTTACTACATGGTGCATTACTCCGTTACTGCGAACAACATGCTGGGACAAAGCTAGTAGCTAAGACCACAGAGACTCAGCCGACGCCACTCCACCTGCACCTGCACCTAAGCAACAGCGGCTGGATTTTAACCGAGGGACTGCTAGCCAGGGAAAAGTCCATAAACCATTGCACGGTATGTTGTAGAACACATGCAGGCTATTGCTACAGTGGAGTCACCCGCTTTCAGGGAGCTAGTTAGCATGATAGCATGTCCGGGCGGCACACGGCATATGGGACGGAAAACTTTTTCCAACTACCTGGAGAAAGAATATACAAAAATGTAAAGCCAGCTAATATCGATGCTATCCAGATTGCATATAATGCATGTCAAGTTGATCAATAGATTGTATTATTCTCCAATGCAATAACAGTACTGAAATTAAGGCTATAAGGGCATAATGGGAGCCTTTTTTTAAAGTAACTAAAACGTTACTTTTCACAGTAACGCATTACTTTTTGGTGTAAGTAATCAGTAAAGTAACTGAGTTACTTTTGAAATGAAGTAACTAGTAATGGTAACTAGTTACTGGTTTTAAGTAACTAGCACAACACTGGTTATCAGACAGCTATCAGTTTAGGACATGATTTGAAATCCAGTCTCATGTGAGTGCATGTGTCTATGCGCCAGTTAATAAAAAGACAAGACTGGCAAAAATGTAACGTTCTGACATGGACAAATTATGGACAAAGCTTTTATCTAATATTATAATATCTACAGTATTCGAAACACAAGTGAGACAATTGTCATGACATTATAGCCTTCAGGGCCTCCACTCTGTATGTCTGTTGTGTATATTATCTGTTAAAAGAAATACACATAAAAGATGTATTTGTTGCTGAAAAAACAAGAAGAAATCCTTTTTTTTTTCATCAGATAAGCCCTCAAGGTTTCTCCTAATACAAAACATTGAAATCAAGTTTTTGGAAATAGGAAACAATGAAAGTTAAATGGTTAGTTAAATAATGCAATAAAATGAGCAATCCAACCTTAAATCATGGTCTTGGTTTTTATGGCAAGTTGTATGAATAATTCAGGTATATCTGACAATTTATATTTAGAAAATGCTAAATGAGGTAAACAAACTCAAACAAGAAGTGGACTCATTCTCTTTGTCAAAAGAAGACACACCTTAAAGGGGACCTATCATGCAAAATGCTCTTTTTTATGTCTTTTATACATAAATATGTGTCCCCGGTGCGTCGGGGAACTCATGCAGCATCAGAAAATAAAAACCTTTCTCTTTTCCTCCGTTCCCAAATCTTTAAAAAACGGGCGGATACAGATTTGCTGCCGATATGACGTCAAATTGGCGGAGGACCCACAGAAAGTTGCTATCAGAAACAATGCCTGACGTGTTTTGGATGTAATCTCGTCTTTGTTTACATTAGCAAGCCTCGCTAACACTCAGAGCTAACCTGTACTGAAGAGCACATGTGTTTAAAAAGCAGGAAATAAAAAAAGGAACTCACCTTGTGATAAACCCGCAAGAGAAAAAGCATTTGAGCTCCATACTATTTCAGAAATAATCCTTGATGTGGTTTAGAACAGGATGGCGTTTTATCACAGCAGAATTTAACTTTATCTCCCGTAGAATTCTCATCAGGCATTAGCTCCGCCTCCTCTTTTTATTTTTTTCAAGCTAAGGACCCAGAATCCGCGTTTCTCTAACAGGGCTGGAATAACAGGATGTCTAAAATCTGTTTGTATTTTGAGCAAAACACATCATAGAGTCTAGACATGTTTTTATATATTTGTATATATCTGAGACCCATAATATATGCCTTAACATAGCATGATAGGTGCACTTTAAGAAAAAGAGTGCCTCTAGGGATTAGTGACAGGTGACTTATAAATTGACACGAGGCAGGCCACACTCTAATTGTATGAAATACAAAACTAAAACTGCCCCCGGTAAAAATAGATAGAGAGCAGAACTAAGCTTAGAAAGCATGTAGAAGCTACCATAAATACATTATTTTACCAACACTGATTGTTGTGTGCTGGCACAGTAAGTCCCATATACCATATATATATATATTATTTACTGTACTGAAGGGCTTTGTTGGACGCGCTGCTTATGTACTGTTGCAGCACAATGCCTATGAGGGCACTGGTGCTATTTCAGGAAACGCTGGGAGGAGAAAGTGACACGTCTCTATAGGCAGCAGAGATGCAGTGAAGATAGAGGAGAAAACAAAGGCTGAGAGATATCCCTCTTATGAGAGTTAACTCTGCGCTGCTTGTTTGTTTCAGGGCGAAACATTCCTGTTATATTTGCATGGTTTCTTGCATTGACACTGCTGCTCTCTTTTCATCCATGTCAATATGCCCCTTCCCTTTCTCCCTCTGGTTGTCTCATCATCTCAGAGCAGTAAATGTTTGTCGGCAGGTTTTCAATTTTGACTCACAGGCAGGGGCGGACTGGCCATTGGGAATACCGGGAGTTTCCCCGGTGGGCCGGTGCTGTGTGTGGGCCGGAGGGCCAACAAAAAAAAAAAAAGTTTCTAAAAAATAATAATAATTCTTTTTTTTTTGCCTAAATCCTACCGGCCCACATTTGTATGTGTTCCGGCCACTCCCTTTTTTTTTTTTGCTTACCTAAATCCTACCGGCCCACATTTGTAAGTGTTCTGGCCCAGCCCAGCCCAGTGGGGTGTGGCCAGGGTTGGGTTGTAACGGAATACATGTAACGGAATACATGTAACGGCGTTACGTAATCAGAATACAAAAATCAAGTAACTGTATTCAGCTCGTGTTACATTTGAAAAACGAGTAATCTGATTACAGTTACTTTCGTAAACCTGAAGTGAATACATTTTGGATTACTTATTGGAATTATTGGTGGAAAGATTTCCTCACAACATGTAATATTCATTACTAAAGGTACAGCCTTGTCTGGTTTCTTGCTCAAGGGCACCACGGCAGGGCAGGAGGTGAACTGGGACCTCTCCAAGTAGAAGTCCACACTCCAAATAGGTCTGGTCGGGGACTTGAACCGGCGACCCTACGGCTCACAGTCCAAGCCCCAACTGACTGCCATAGATTTAGTCCCTAATTTTGCTCTCAAAATGGACCAGATTGATGCATTTAACTTCGACATTTAAAAAAAAAATCTTCCCGGGGGAGCTTGCCCCCGGACCCCCCTAGAGGAGGTGAGGTCCATCACCTGCCCACACCCCCTGTTAAATTGTCTCACCCACATTGAGGATGCTTCGTACGTCGCCCATGTTTTATTCCATGTGTCAAGTCAGGCAAATTGGGTCAAAATGTTATTGCATCAATGATCTGTTAACATTAAAATCACTAGATATATGCCGTAACTATTTTGCTCTAGGCAACTCAAGGGCTCAATGTGATTACTATATGAATAATTGTCCAAAATAACATTAAAGCATAGGGTTTTTTGTTAAGTAACATACTTTCGTCGCCGGCCGGCCGATACATGCCGCGCATTAAGTGGGCCTGTCTGTCAATTAATCCCCGGGCCACTTTTTCCCCCCAGTCCGCCCCTGCTCACAGGGACACAATCAGTGCAGTTAAGAGTAACTACCTCCATGGTTCCACATTCACCAGCCCTTCAACTTGCTGACATTACTTTTTAAATGTGTAATTTCAAAACAGCATCAATTTGTTAATAAGAAACGTAGAAAAAACAGCTACATCAGTTTTACTGGAAACAACCGCTTAAAAATACCTTTAAATGTAAAAACACCACATGATTAAACAAACGCATACAACACATACTCGACATTTCAAGTGTGTCACATATGAACACATTATTTGCAACCCAAGTGCGTGCTGATAAATATCATGTTTATAATGTCAGTTTAATTGTTGGATGCTTCTTGTGGTATTTTTGATGAAATGCCACTTCTGTTCTAGAGAGCTCTTTGTCACATGTAAGTGATTGGGATTTGTCAATGTGTATGTGATATAAAGTATATAAAGATAAATAATATACTTCCATACATACAACCTAGAGTACCTACATTATAAAAACAAACCAAACAGCAACCCAAAGTGCTTTCCACTAAGACAGCCGTGAGGACATACAGTACACACTGACCACTATATCCTTCTCTTATACTCACACACTCACACTATATTTTCTACCCTACATAACCTACCCATTCCCGCAAGATAGACACATGAAACAGCTCCCTTTGACATGTAATAACAGAGGATGGGAGAGGCAGTTTGACCAGGGAAAAATACCCTCAAGTGAGTCTCTCTCCGCAATAGACAGGTGGACCTAACCTCATCTAGGTGTGTGTTTGTGTGTGAGGGAAGACTCTTTGCAGAACCTTGGGAGATGAACTGTCTGTGCTTAGGCGAAAGAAGGGAGAGTGATTGCTGAGAGTTTAGGAGAGGAAACTCAGTCTACGGCAATTGAGATGTTTTCATTTTGAGAGTGGGGATACACATGGGTGCAAAGCTAAATTAGGATGCGTGTGCTGAATACACAAATGCATAAACACTGTCTTTTGCCCACTCGTCACGCAGTCAGTTGAAATGACTGTCAACCTCACTCCATATCTTTTTCCCCTCCCTTCTCTTTTCTCTGCCACATAACTCAAACACACACAGCCACAAACGTGTCAAGACTTCCTGCTACCAATAAACCCATGGCAGCAATAATCACACCAGCAGCGATGATAATAGCTGTTGATGTTGCACATCTGTCAGCAGAGCGGGATAATGTCAGGAAGCTGTTGGTGTTTGCCGCCGGTCGGTTCTCACACAAACACAAACGCTCTCTCTAATGGTTTGCTTATCAGTGCATATGTCACATAATGGATTTATGTTTGAACCCCTATGAGATGAAGTCATGTGTTTTTTTGGCCACTCCTTGAAGTAGGAGAAGAGGCATAATTCAGCACTAAAGTCCCTTTTCATTGGTTCCATTTATGGATAATAATACCTATCTCTTGTAGGGCTGCTTGATTATGGCAAAAATCATAATCATATATAATAATTGTATCCTGTAAATATGATGTCCTTTATTGTTTTATGTTTCATGTGGAACCTATATGCTGCAGGTCTCCCTTGAAAAAGAGATCTATGATCTCAATGGGACCAATCTGGTTAAATAAAGGTTTTTAAAAAAAAATAATAACAATAATCTCGATTATTTGGGTCAATAATTGATATCACGATTATTAAAAACGATTATCCATTTACTTTGAAAACATCAATTTATTGGAGAAAAAAATGTGAACAGTATGTTTTTAACAGTTGATTACCCTGAAAAACCAATAACCGTGTGCCTGTCGGGGAGGGCGGCCGGTCGTCCCGGCGTCAAGCAGACGCGCGCGAGTCCTGGGAAATTAGCCGTTTCTCATTTCTATAATTTTCGCGTCCCATACTCCGAGGTCCTCCAGCACCGACCCGGAAACGGATGTCGCCGCGCCGTCTCGAAGGAAAACAAATTTCTCTAAAGGGTCGTCGAGGATCGATTATCGAGGAGGCTGTCTGGAGGAGGATACACTTAGATTTAGAGGAGAAAGGAGAGAGGAGTCTCTCTGGAGGAGCTATAACCGAGTGGTATGTCTTTGCTCTCTCTCACATGGTTTCATCGGTCCTGTGCTTCATTACCTGTGAGTCGGAGTAAATAATGGGAGAAGTGAACGTGCCAGGGTGCTGAAGTGTGCCATTGAGAGTTTCCTCTGCCAAAGCTCTCTGCACTGAGCAAAGTCTTGATACATGCTAATATAACTGCTAAGGGCTGAATTATAGAGACACATACTTAAAGGCCCAGAGAGAGAAACAAAGAGACTATTGGATAAGATTTAGGACAATAGGAAGTGAGACAAGCCAGAAGGGTAAAGTATCTGTTTGCACATGAAAGAGATTGAGGGGAAAAGGACTTGCTGTCTTGCGCTCCGTGCTCGGGCCCTAATAATAATTCCACCAATAACAATAGGTTCCTTGCACTTCGTGCTAGGACGCCGTTGGGTCCTAGCGCTCCGTGCCCGGGCCCTAATAATACTGTACGTGGAATAACAATAGGTTCCTCTCACTTCGTGCTAGGACGCCGTTGGGTCCTAGCGCTCCGTGCTCGGGCCCTAAAAATAATCGTTTTATTTCGATTACGTTGTTTTCGTTATTGTTGCAAGCCATATTCGTAATAAATACGATTAATTGAGCAGCCCTAATCTCTTGTATGTTACCCTAATTCGAAATAATGTAAATGTACTAAAACACTGTGTAGGAGCCATTTAGGCACATTATTTTATGGTAATTAATTATGGTTTGGTGAGCCAATTGAATATGCTTTAAAGTTAACTCAAATGAACTGAATAACTATTAATTATAATTATACCGGTTTTGTAAAGTTTTGTTTAGCTTATGGACTGCTCTAGTTTTATGTTTTGTTATTATTTATAGAAAGTAGAATGTAGGGCGCTCAGCAGGAAGTCTAGAGAGGAAGTCGGAAAAGGTTTTTGACCGCACACATCCGTACGCCTGTTGGATTTGTTTGTTTATTTATTTAAATACCTTGCAAGTCGGTAGTGGGCCTTCAGCTGATCCATTGAACTTACTAATAAATCACTTGAATGCAACAAGCAAGGTATTTGGATTTCTTAAACGTACACGAGTCAATAATCAAATTTGCCTCATAGACTAAGTGGCCTTTTTGCATAATCGGCCGCGACACGCATGCATTTCAATTAGATTGCAGTTCATCTGAAACATTTTTGGGAAGCCTTTTTCTTTGTCCTCTCATAGCTGGTTAAATTAAAAAGATAGAACCAACACTAAACCAACCTTCTTTTTCTAATGTGTAGCTTTCGTAAATATGTTGTAGGTGATCATGTACACAAACATGTGCTTTGTATTTTGTAGCTCTCGTAACGGTTGACAAGGCATTATTGAGCACCTGACACCAAAACGTGTTCCAATTTAAATCTGAACACACATTGAGCTTTCAGATTGTTTTACTAATTCTATCAATAAGTGATTTTCTTAATTCTTATTCTTAACCGTGACCCAGTTTCTGGGTTGCTCTTGGTCTTACTGGCCAATTTCGATGTACAAGACATCACTCCATACATTGCAGTAGACCTTTTTGCATTCTGGCAAGTGATTCCAAACTTTAAACAGTTGTGTATATCTAGAAAAATCAACCAGGACTTTAAAAATGTTCACATCTGTAGCTTGTGAAACACATTTGAATTATTACTGTGTTACCTCCTTGTTCCTGGGTGTTGTGACACAGTAAATACTTGTATTCATCACACACTATTTTTAATTGCCATATATTGAATGATAACAAGCACTTAAAATATGTTCCTAGACATGCCGCCTGCCTGTTGACAGGTTTCTTTCACTCAGGCATCTTCCTCGCAGCTTACTGAGCTGATCTGGTGGAGTGTGAGCTGCACCACCAAGCCTTGGGCTCTTCCTCTCTCTGGGAAAGTTAAAATGGCATTACCTGTCGGCTCGGATGATAGGGACCATCCGTTTCTCAGTAAATAAAAGACATGCTGAAGCACAACAGAAAGAAGGCCATTTCTAAAAGGTTTTCCCAAATCTCTCCTTCTTTGTTTCTGTCATGTAACATTCAAGGGATTTGTCTGCTGCGAAATGCATCCCTTTGAAAGGAAATGGCTTTAACAAGCGCACCCACTTTTCCTTGTCAGAAACTCTCATCCTACAATCGACATGGTGGAGCACAGTGGCTTTCCTGGGATTTACAAACAAAAGTGTGAGTTTATTGATGTTCTCCTTAAGTACAAGTTGAGTTGCAGTCATACAGTATAGCAGCACAACGTAAAACACTTACAACGTTTTACATTTGCTAATTATAGCTTTTCAGTCTGTAAATTACTTTTCATCCATGCATCGTAATGTTTGTGGGAGCACAGGAGGGTGTGTGTGTGTGTGTGTGTGTGTGTGTGTGTGTGTGTGTGTGTGTGTGTGTGTGTGTGTGTGTGTGTGTGTGTGTGTTGTTCCAGATTTAAATATCTTTGTTTGCCTCTGGGAGATCAAGTTGGATTAATCCGTTTTGATTGATCGCTCTCATTTTCTTAATGGCCCCGCTCAAGGCGTCGTCAGTCTCTGTGGCTCTCATCATTCTGAGAAAAAATGAAATGTGTCCGACTCAGCATCCTGTGGTCGAGGAATTTAGGAATACCTATAACCCCATTAGTTCATGCTGTAGATTACTTGCACATATGAATCACTGGTCTGGTCATTCCCGAACATATGCTATTGTTTCTGTAAATGCACCAAACTCTCTCTCTCTCTCTCTCTCTCTCTCTCTCTCTCTCATGCAGACATAAACACACACGCAGCTAACTATACCCACAAGCTCTTGAAGCAGCTGAGCTCAGACAGTTTAGCAAGTCGATGAAGAAAATTGCCTCAAGCCCCTCAGCACAGCTTTCTGCAAATAAAGTCCATGCTGCATTCACATCTAGAATTTGTTTTAACAGCAATTAAATGTAATTTACATCTACATTTAAAATGCACCCTGTTGTAGAGCTTTTAGCTTCCCACGATCCTGTGAGATTGTTTAGCCTTTGTAAATTATAGATCTGTTCATCCTTAACCCATCCCCCATCCAGGGTGACCATTGTTTTATTCCTGTAAGTATACTCAAGTCCTTTCTCTCTGTCTTCTCACTACATTATAAATGTATATATTGTTCTGCCTCTGCTGCCATCTGCCATAACAAGCATGCACGTTACATTTGTCTGCTCCCGATGTACTGTAGGAGCAGTTAGATGTCTGTTGCTGCCATGTTTCAGCAAGTTTTCTATAACATAAACTCCTCTGTCCGGTTATCACGGACCCAGGTTTTTACCATTAGTTTGTCTCGTGCGTTTTCCCTTTCTTAGGTCTTACTTCTTGTGTCCGTTTGTGAAGAAAAATGCTGGCAGAAAGTGGACCAGTGTCACTACCTTTTTAAATGAAATGTCTGCTGTCTGCAGCTGAACAAATCAATACTGTACTATCATTAACAGACCAATCAGTGTCACTGCTGTCAACGACCAGACAACATCTGTTTAGATTTAGCTGTGTTGTGCGTGTCAAAGTGACAACCTATCATCATTTGTTGGACAAAGGTGTGCCGTGGGAGGAATAAGTATTCTCTTTTCAATGGCAGTAATACAACTGGTTTGTCACATTTATGCAATTTCCCCCGTTAGGGATTAATAAAGTATGTATTCTTCTCCAATTTCTCAAGGGCACAGTCTTAATTTTATATCCAGCATCAACATTTTGGGACCAAAGCCACACCACCTAAAGAGATTAATGATATTCATGTATTACTGACATATCATATTCATACTGCTGATAAGTGTAACACTGCGCAGTGAGCACTATATCGGTGTCAGCCTCAAACACGGTAAAGTCTTAGTTTCTTGTCTGTTGCATCTGGGACCCCACCGAACAGTGATGTCACAGTGTACGACCACACCGAGGTACATATCTACATCACTGCTGCAAGGTGAGGAGGAAAACCCCTGAAGGGCATTGAAAACAAGATTAAAAATGATTACAAAATAAATGAGAGTGCACTGTTAAGGAGCGGCAATGACTGATATGAGAGTAATATCACACTAACTTAAGTTTAGCACTTTTTTTATGATGGCTCTTCTTCAAATAGATTGTATTGGCATTGTTACTGGTGGCAGGCTGCTGTAGAGGAATGAGATTAAAAGGCACTGAAAGTGGGTCAGTCTTTGCTTGTAACAGCACTCATGCAAGCACACTTACAAAAAGGAGTTTAAGAGAAACTAACTTTCTGGGGCATATATTTGAGTAAACATACAAGCACACACAACATATAAAATATGCCACACACAAAGAACTGTAATGACAATTATATATGTATCAGCTTTTGCAATCACACACATACGAACAACACAAACATGCTTGGAATTGTGTAGTTGCTATTATACATTGTTCATATGAACATCCTCCTCAGCACAGGGGAATAAGTAAATAATAGATAAGCCATCCTGTGGGATTTAGTGAGTGTGTTGTTGCATGCAGTGCGTTATGATTTGCCGGTTGTTTCTGTTTGTGAATGTGAGCGTGGCATGCACATCATCAACCTTAAGTTGCCAGCAATGTTGTTGACACAGCACACACTTTGTTTCCCGGAACCCGCTCTAAAAGAACCAACATCTCATCTCTGCGTCAGCGACAGCAGAATAAAACACAGTGTTGTCTCAGGTAGAGCTGAAAGATAATGCAATTAGGCAGAGAGCCTCAGATGCAAACAGAAGCTTATTTAAGCTGACTCGGCTGTCAGATTAAGCTGGGAGGGAGACAGATCAGAGTCTGAGCTTTAGTTTATGTATTTGTAGATTTGTGTGTGTGTGTGTGTGTGTGTGTGTGTGTGTGTGTGTGTGTGTGTGTGTGTGTGTGTGTGTGTGTGTGTGTGTGTGTGTGTGTGTGTGTATGGGATTGTGTTGGGCAGAGGCAGAGCAGGCAGGCAGGGCAGCAAATATTGGTTTTCTTTAAAGAAATCATTCTTATATATTCATCCAGAGTCTCAATTCAATGACCCTGTTTCTTACCAGTTGTCAGAAACATTTCTAACTCTATATTAATCCAATTAGGTTCAAGGGGGAAATAAAGCTGGAGAGGGCTGGGCTACAGGGCTCCATCTTCTATACAAATGTATAATTTCATCACTGTATGATTACATTTAACAATACATGTCCAGATATTACTCTTTGGTTTATGCTTTAGATTATAACATATTCGTTATTTTATACATTTGATGGGGCTCAATGCTTTTGTTCTTTGTTTTTTTTATTATTGCTTCCACATCATATTTGGCTCTTTAGTTAATGCACCATACCTAACAGATTTTAATGTTGTCAATACTTTTAAGGACAGATATCAACAAACACCAATCTATAATTCCTTATACAGAGACTTTGCTAGAGTATGTTCAAGCTTTGTCGCAACAAGGTGGAGTCATACATAAAATCAAAAATAACAGTGTTTCATAATTTAGTGCAGCGTTGAGGTAAGCTCGCTGCTGTGTTTCCTGAACGTTCAAACAATTCCCATCGCTTGTTAAAAGCGACTGAAAGTTTGGAAGTTTCCACTCTCAAAAAGCATTGTTGGCTTTTCCAGAATATCTGTTTATAGCTGTTTAGAGCTTTGCAAAAGCTGCTCTTGCACAAGACGATGCATGCTGGCCACAAAGAAAAAAATGATTTGTTCTTAGTCTGAATGAATCTAACTGTACATGAAAAAATAAACATGTGCAGTCAACTTCCACAATAGAGGCAACAGATGTGTCGTTCCAAAAGCTCTGTGAAACACAAGCTGCAGTGTGTTGCCTTTGGCTTAAAGCCTCCACATGAACACCTTTTGAACTGTTCACCTAAACTGCCCCAAGACCAGCTGTTCTTTTTTAGTGTAAACATTTGTATATTCCTAGTTTACAGCTCATCCTCCCAGTATCAGAGGGCCAGATGTCCATTCTGGCTCCAAGAGTGGTATGTCTTTGCTCTCTCTCACATGGTTTCATCGGTCCTGTGCTTCATTACCTGTGAGTCGGAGTAAATAATGGGAGAAGTGAACGTGCCAGGGTGCTGAAGTGTGCCATTGAGAGTTTCCTCTGCCAAAGCTCTCTGCACTGAGCAAAGTCTTGATACATGCTAATATATCTGCTAAGGGCTGAATTATAGAGACACATACTTAAAGGCCCAGAGAGAGAAACAAAGAGACTATTGGATAAGATTTAGGACAATAGGAAGTGAGACAAGCCAGAAGGGTAAAGTATCTGTTTGCACATGAAAGAGATTGAGGGAAAAAGGACAGCAAGATTGATCGGTATATCCAAATAATATCAGTACCTGATGTACAGTACTATAACAGGTAATTTTTTTAAGCGTTATGTCCATGACTCCATGTCCTAATTATAAGAACTGTATTTTGATCAACTGCCTTCAAGCGCCCAGGCAGACGAACCAGCAGCGTTCCTTTTTTCTTTTCTCAATAGAATATACATTTTCCTTTTCAAAGTCTGTCTCTTTTTTTATAAACTGAATATTTCAAATGAAGAATATTTGCTTTAGTAGACATGTTCTGACTCTAATTGTTGTAGTTGCCAAAACACATAGTATAACAACTCACAGCACTATAGGAAAGGTCCCATTAATGCCAATTTTACAATTCAGAATGTGGATGACACCAAATGTGACACTTGCCTCTGGCATGTATCTTGTTATTTCTCGAAAACCAATGTATGACTGCTGAAATCCACTTGATTTTAACCCGTTATACCGCTGTCCTCCTCCTACTCTCTTAAGTGTTTCTCTTATCCTTCCCTTAGGGCTGAAACCCAACCATGTTTCAATGTGATGTTGTTTGATAGGAGGCCTTCAGGTGATGTACCGAAATATAATGGAAAGGCAAAGGAGGTTCAGCACACTCAATTCCTACCAAGGGCTTGACTCGGCTTGTTCAAAGCAGGAGTATCTTTTTATTTTAACAAACTTACCATTTCATTAGGAAGCATAATATTCACATATTTGGGTTTTCAGGAACCTGAATATTATGTCCAAATATCCCCAAAAAATGTCTGTCCATTATAACATAGCAAATCTATTTACTGTATAGTATACGACCAAAACTATCTATGTAATTAATGTAACTTAGATATGAAATGAACAAGACATAACTACCAGCACTACAGCTTTTTCAGCTTTATAAATAGCCAATCAAGTAAAATCACACATTTTAGGATTATCCATTTTTACTATTTTACATTAACCCTATAGATCTATATTATGCACAAGGCCGTGTGATTATCAAGCGATCACACACAATCAGTATAAAAAAAAAACAAAGAATATATGAGTGACCTGACGTCATCAGAACCAAAACAGTTGCCTTAATCAAGTATTGACCTGTACAAATGCAATTTGTATGCCTTTTTTGTTTTTAGCTATATTGAGAAGCCTGTTGCATAGTACAATCCAAAGAAGCTGCACACATACAGCTTTTATGTTTAACTATGCACAAACAAAGCAATACATGTCTCCTTAAAAGGACAAATCAAGTAGCCAGACTGCTCCCTTCACATTGACACCAATATCATTGAAGCTCAATTGGCTTGAGAAAAACCTGCATTATTACAATAGGGGACACCTTACATCAGCCGAAGTAATTTATTTAAAGTAATCAAACGTAACTAAAATAAATAGATGGAAATTTTTCCTATCCTATATCTCATCCCATAAGTAAGGTAACCACACCCTCCACTGGGGCTTGTATGTGCAGGAAATTCCTTTCTGATACTAACCCATCATAGGGCACACACACACACACACACACACACACACACACACACACACACACACACACACACACACACACACACACACACACACACACACACACACACACACACACACACACACACACACACACACACACGAACACACACACGCACACACACACAGCCCCACACACACACATTTGTGAACACATTGTAGCCGAGTAAGCACACTCAGTCACACAGAACAGTGAAAAAGGTCACGTCACACATACTACCCATCTAAATTCTTGTACACCCCCCATCGAACAGTGGCACACACACAACCACACACTGTAAACTCAACCTCTCCATCTCTGCCAGTCTGGGTGCTCTGTCACACTAACCCACATCGACGTGGATGTGGTGGAAGGAGCCCCGCGGCTGTGTGTCTGTCCGCTCTGAACCGCAGAGCTGTGCTGAAGAAGTGAAAGTCAACAGAGAAACGTTTTCTGAGAGACAGCGGCTTGAGTAGGTGCTGCAAATGGTAATGAGGGCCACGGCTTGTGTCTGTCAAGCTTCTGGGGTTTTTGCATGAGGAGGAGTTTGTTTTTGTGTTCTCATAGTGTCTACAATCATAAGGGAGGTCGGTAATATCACCATTCAGTTCAGAGTTATTAATTCCAAGAGGCATAATGCCCGATAAAAAAATCCATTGCTTTGTATTCCATTTGCTACTGTGGATTGAGACAGCAAACACTATCACCCCATTTCATCAAGAAACAAACACACCCACAATGCACTCGTCAACAGCCTTTGCATATGTGTATGTGCAATTTGGTCTCTATTCAAATATTGTTTTTATTAGTCTGTCTCGAGTGCTCTGTGTGTCTGCCAGCTCAGTGAGGACAGTCTTTTGTATCTCCTGTCATCATCATAAGGTAAACTGTGAGGAATATGACGACATCTGAAAACATAGAACATTCAAGACAGAGACTAAAATCCCAGAGGACGAATATGTGAGGATATTGCAGATTGGCAAAGAGTGGACACATTTAAAGAAAAAGCTAGATCTTGGCCCCTTGAATGTGACATCTGCAAAACAAAATAGCAAATCGTATAAAACAGCAGCAGCACAAAGGCTATCCGCAAACACAATTTGGGAAGGAAGAGGGTTGAAGCTGAACTGTTGAGACACAAAGAGCTGGATTACAGTTATCCTCAAGTCTTTTTGCATCCAATTCTCAATCACTTCCAAACAGAAGCACTCAAAGAAGTGACAGAAGCTGTCAGCTTTAATAGGCCTTGTAGCTGTCTTCTTTCTTTGTGTCTTTCAATATCCTCTCATCTATCCAATCTCCCTTCATGAAATCCAATTTGCTTTGGCATCGCTGGATGAATGGTGAGTAAAATGTCAAAACCAGATGAACAATAACGTTTTCAAAAGCTCAACCAAGAAGAGGAATTAAGATGGTGCCAAATGTTTTTTTGCCACCATCACCAGCTGGTTCTATTCTGTCGGGTACAAAACAGCTTATTGATCATTCCCATCATTTGTGGTCTTGCATATTATTAAATAGTCTTTTAGATCATTGGCATTCATTGTGTTTACTTTATTTCCAACACAATATTTCACTTCCTTCATGCTTCAGTTGCTGCATTTCCATTTGCCTGAACCCTGCTCACACCGTTACTTCCATTCCAATTGCGCCGTTAAAAAAACACATCCCACTCTTCTCCTCTTTGCCATTCTTTAGCTAATGAACAGTAGAGCTCCTGCGCCATAATAATTAAACTGCATGTCATTTACACTAATGCAATGTGGGTGTGGAAATGAGGAGAGGAGATGTGCTGGAGATTGGAGCGGCAGTGGGGCATTAAGCACCAGTCTGCCTGTAAGTCCGCCTGCTGAGGGATGAGAGGAGTTTTTACTGGTGATTGTGTTGTTTTCTTTACTGCAGATGGGAGGAAGGGGGGGGGGGGTAATGAAAAATTAGGTGAAGGAGTAAGAACAGGGCTTCAGGAGTATGACTAAGGAGAAGAAGGAAGAGGTCTAGGGAGGAGTTAAGGGTGAAGATAGACTGGAGATGGAGGAGTTTGCTGAGTTGAACAATAATCAGGTACATTTGTATGCGTGTGTATCAGCTGCAGGTTACTGTGCCCAGGAAGCCGTGATGATGTCATCTCAAACAAGTCCTGAAGCTCATAGTGAATAATGGAAACCATAAAACCACATATAGTGATTTTTAAGGGGATAAGGCAGCATTTTCTGAGCCACAGCTGGAAGCTCTGCGTTCAAAGTAAACTCACTGATATAGAAGGTCTCAAAGAACACATGTATGCGCCCACAGAGTTATTAAGCAATGATGAAACATCTCATTATATATCGTCCTTTAGGGGAGGAGGGATTGATTCATGTCGGAAGTCAGAATCCAATCACAACGACCAAACATTTTGAATCAAAACATTACAAAAGAAACTAGAAATTGGTACCAATGGATGGTTATGCTAAATTGTGTCAAGCATTTTGTGTGATTTGTTGAGAAATCACACAAAATACAAGTGTTTTGTTGTCGTAATTTGATATTGATATGTTCCTGAGAAATAACAAAGACAACTACCCTAAGCTTCCCAAATGTATTTATGTAACTTGCAGTATTTCAAAATGTATATAACTTAAATTGGTTGCTCTTTGTAATTTGTAGAAATTGTATTTGTAAAGCCTGAATACATGTAATGAAATCAGTTGACTTGACCTTTTTTAATTTAAAATCTACATAATCCTCAACACACTACTCTGCTTCCATGCAATGGTTTGCCCCACGCCTTAGGGCACAACAACATTAGCACCCCGATAATCATTTGTAAATCACTTTTTAATCGTCATGTCTTAATTTGGTAGATTCTACCAAGAGAGAGAGAATGTTTAGCTTTTCTTTAGTATGGACTCTAACTCGAACTATATTTTTGGGTGGATGTTCCTGTTTTGGTAGCTCTGAGTATTGTTTTGTGTTTTTCTTATCCAGCAGGCCCTTCTGTCAGAATTCATCAAGCCACAAATGGTTGTTCTCATGAATATGCAATTACCCCCTCCCCCGGCCAATCAAAAAAACATCCTGTTCTGGCACACACAATACCTCTTGCACACAGATGTGCATGTTGCTTAAACAGACTAACGTATAGACTGATTTGCATGTCGTTACACACACACACACACACACACACACACACACACACACACACACACACACACACACACACACACACACACACACACGATTGTCTGACTGCATCATAGGAAGGATTATGATTCAGAGCTGTCTCAGAAACCCCTTTGCTTCGAGAGAGTTTCACTTTCAAAGACAGAGCTCAACTGCTTGATATGTGGAGACAGGGAATTATTTTGTGTGTGCAATAACTCCACTACAGAATACTAATGTATTCCTTTTTCAGAGTTTTTCTAAATCTTACTTTATTATTATAAAAATGCTATATCGGATAACCCCGTACTTGATTTGTAGTTTCCTCACCTTTAATACTTATTCAGTTTTAGTTTATTTCAACCAGTCTTTAGAGTGCCCTCTGTCCTTTTGACAGACCTACAAATGCGTGCACGCACACAGACACACACACACACACACACACACACACACACACACACACACACACACACACACACACACACACACACACACACACACACACACACACACACACACACACACATACTCACACAGGCACCTCTGGGTACAATCACACTTTCTTCGGAAAGAACCAACCACTGCTTTGAAGCTATTTTTTGCCCTGCATTCAACAGTAATGGTGGAATCCATTGTATTCCCCCTGCACACACATTACATGTCTTAGTCATAGATGTACTTATATATACACACACACACACACACACACACACACACACACACACACACACACACACACACACACACACACACACACACACACACCGTACAACCATTTCTGCAGGCACTGTCTGCTCTTGTGTGAGACCCTACTGTGTGTGAGATGTGAAATGTCTTTACTTTAGCGATGGTGCATTTGACACAGAGAAATACTGTTCCCAGCCTTGGTGAAAGGTATTCGATCCTTTTGTATAGGGCGACCCTTGCTGTCATTACCATTACAATGATTTTCAGCAGAAGGACAAGCTATTGCTAATACATGAACTCATCACAACACAGTATACAAAGACAAACACATGCAATGACTTATTAAATTAAAGCTGCATGAAATATTAGTGATCTGCATCTGCCTGCGCAATTACTAATGTTAATTGTTTCCATGGTCATGATTGTGCAAAGAGCCAACTTTCTGTTGAGACACACACACGCACACACACACACACACGCACACACACATTACATTACATTACATTACATTGCATTTAGCTGACGCTTTTATCCAAAGCGACTTACAATAAGTACATTCGACCAGGAAGACACAACCTTGAGGAAAACAGAATCATATAAGAACATCAGGTTTCAAAGAGCCAATCGTTTCAAGTGCTGCTCAACTGGATATAGATAAGCCAGTCCTTTATTAGTATATAAGTGCTCTGTTAGCAGTTCTTTGTTAGTCATTCTATCGCTCGAAGTGGAGTCGAAAGAGATGAGTTTTCAGTCTGCGCCGGAAGGTGTGTAAGCTTTCTGCGGTCCTGATTTCAATGGGGAGCTCATTCCACCATTTTGGAGCCAGGATAGCAAACCCACGTGTTTTTGCTGATGGGAACTTGGGTCCCCCTCGCAGCGAGGGTGCAGCGAGTCGTTTGGTTGATGCAGAGCGTAGTGCACGTGCTGGGGTGTACGGTTTAACCATGTCCTGGATGTAGGAAGGGCCAGATCCATTCGCAGCATGGTACGCAAGTACCAGTGTCTTGAAGTGGATTCTAGCAGTTACCGGAAGCCAGTGGAGGGAGCGGAGGAGCGGCGTGGTGTGGGAAAATTTTGGAAGGTTGAAGACCAGACGAGCCGCTGCATTCTGGATGAGCTGCAGAGGTCGGATGGCACATGCAGGTAGACCAGCCAGGAGGGAGTTGCAGTAGTCTAGGCGTGAGGTGACGAGAGCCTGGACCAGAACCTGCGTCGATTTCTGGGTCAGCTGTGGGCGTATCTTCCTGATGTTGAAAAGCGTGTATCTGCAGCAGCGGGTTGTAGCAGCGATGTTTGCAGTAAACGACAGGTTGTTATCTAGGATAACACCCAGATTCCTTGCAGTCTGAGTCGGGGAAACAACAGAGGGGCCGATGTTGATAGTTAGGTCAAGAGAGGGACAATCTTTTCCCGGAAGGAAAAGCACTTCAGTTTTGTCAAGGTTGAGCTTGAGATGATGAGCGGACATCCACTGAGAGATGTCAGCTAAACAAGCAGAGATGCGTGCGACGATCTGGGTCTCTGAGCGGGGAAAGGACAGAATTAATTGGGTGTCGTCAGCGTAGCAGTGGTATGAAAAACCATGTGGGCTAATGACAGATCCGAGCGAGTTTGTGTACAGGGAGAAGAGGAGAGGACCAAGAACAGAGCCCTGAGGGACCCCTGTAGTTAATTGACAAGGGTCGGACTCAGACCCTCTCCAAGTAACCCTGTAGGTGCGGTCTTTGAGGTATGAGGTGAGGAGGGAAAGTGCAGAGCCTGAAACTCCAAGTTCTTGGAGAGTGCGAAGGAGGATCTGATGATTCACCGTGTCGAATGCAGCAGACAGGTCCAACAGGATGAGGACAGAGGAGAGGGAGGCTGCTTTAGCAGTGTGCAGTTCCTCAGTGACAGCAATGAGAGCAGTTTCTGTGGAGTGACCTGTCTTGAAACCAGACTGGTGCGGATCCAGAAGGTTGTTCTGATGGAGATAGCAGGAGAGTTGTTTAAAGACAGCGCGTTCAAGTGTTTTAGACAGGAACGGGAGGAGAGAGACAGGCCTGTAGTTTATAACATCAGACGGGTTGAGAGTGGGTTTCTTCAGGAGAGGGTTTACTCTCGCCTCCTTGAGAGTGTGTGGAAAGTGACCAGAAGTTAGAGAAGTGTTGATGAAATGGGTGAGAAACGGTAGAATATCAGGAGCGATAGTCTGAAGGAGGTTTGAAGGGATAGGGTCCAGAGGACAGGTGGTAGGGCGGGCAGAGGTAATGAGGGTAAGAACCTCACTTGGAGAGAGAGGGGAAAAGGAGGTTAGTGTGCCGGTTGAAGGTGGCTCAGGTGATCCGGCGGTGAGTAGGGGTGAGTCAGAAAAAGAAGAGCGAATGTCGTAAACCTTTTTTTCAAAGTGGTTAACAAAGTCGCTTGACAGAAGGGAGGAGGGGGAAGGGGCTTTGGGGGGGTCCAAGAGGGTGGAGAAGATGGAAAATAGTTTTTTAGGATTGGAATAGGAAGATTGGATCTTATCTTGAAAGAAAGTGCTTTTTGTCTGAGAGATGGAAGCAGAGAAAGAGGAGAGGAGAGCCTGATAGGTTAGGAGGTCGTCACGGTGTTTGGATTTCCACCATTTCCGCTCTGCTGCCCTAAGGACGGTTCTATTAGCACGCAGTGCGTCATTTAGCCAGGGAGCAGGAGGGGACTGACGAGCCTGCCGAGATGTGAGAGGACAGAGAGAGTCCAGAGAGGATGAGAGAGTAGAGAGGAGAGTTTCTGCAGCAGAGTTTGGAGGCAGGAGTTGGAACGAGTCAGAGGAAGGGAGGGCTGAGAGCACCGAGGAGGCAAAGGTAGAGGGGGAGAGGGAACGGAGGTTACGGCGGACAAGTGCAGGATGAGAAGAGATTAGTTTGTTATGTTTGGAAAGGGGTAAAGAGAATGAAATGAAGAAGTGATCGGAGGTGTGGAGCGGGTTTACAGAGAGGTTAGAAGTAGTGCAGTTCCTTGAGAATATGAGATCGAGGACATTGCCAGCTTTATGAGTCGGTGGGGACGGAGACAGTGAGAAAGCAAAGGCGGTTAACAGAGATGTTAGTTCGTCTATCTTCCCCGTCTGGAGGTTGAAGTCTCCGAGAAGTACAGCGGGAGGGCCAGTTTCAGGGATGTGTGAGAGGAGATGATCTAATTCATCCAAGAAGTCCCCCAAGGCTCCTGGTGGACGGTAGAGAACAACAATGGTCAGTTGTATAGGATGGGTCACAGTGACGGCATGGAATTCAAAGCACACACACACACACACACACACACACACACACACACACACACACACACACACACACACACACACACACACACACACACACACACACACACACACACACACACACACACAGTACACTAACAATCCCCTCTCAGTTTTCAGTTGTCTGTTTATAGACACCAACAAGGATTCTGTTCACGCTTCACACATTTTAGTCCTCAGGAGAAATATGATGTGCCGTGACAGTAAATATTCAGTCAAATATGGTGGCTAACGAAGGGCATTGTGTGTGTGTGTGTGTGTGTGTGTGTGTGTGTGTGTGTGTGTGTGTGTGTGTGTGTGTGTGTGTGTGTGTGTGTGTGTGTGTGTGTGTGTGTGTGTGTGTGTGTGTGTGTGTGTGTGTGTGTGTGTGTGTGTGTGTGTGTGTGTGTGTGTGTGTGTGTGTGTGTGTGTGTGTGCTGATTAATTCCAACCCGTGCAGGTAGGGCAAGCCAAACACGGCATGAAATAGTTTGCCGGCATCCTGTTTGGTCCTGTTAGCTCGCTGCTTTCCCTCTCATTGAATCTGAAGTCTGCATGTATCTTTCAAAAACTACATTCATAACTCAAGGCCAAAAATAAAACTTTGTTTGATCTCTTGGAATAATTATTCCTTCATGCATAGTTATTACCTTGCAGCACAATCATTATTAAAGTACATATTTGAAGTCTACACTTTTCTCCCATCTTCCATTTAATAATTGTGTTGAAATCAAATTTGCCATTACAGCATGCCTGCAGGGAAGTGACACATCAATCAGCTTTTACCAAATACATGCATGTGTACAATCAATACAATCAAGCAAAACTCAATCACAGTGTTTCTAATGAGTACTGTGCTATCCATCAGTCTGGTGTCCCAGATGCTATAGCTACAGTATTTTGCTCAAACTTGTTACATTTTGTATTTTAATCCTTGGGCGATTCCATCACTATTAACAGCTGGTATAAATCACAATTTAAATATGCTCTGAACCGGGACTTTTACATTAACTCTACTGTGTCACAGTGAAAGTGACCTAGCACTCTTACTCACAATATTTGCAAGTATAATTTTCCGAATGCAATTTAAAATGTGTATTCATTGAGGCTGTATTTGCTTTAGCTAAGATGAACAGAGTGTTTCTCTCATAGGGAAAAGTACTTTGGGCCTTAAGGGTAATTGGAGGCTAACTTTAAAGGTCCCCTATTATACTGTTTTTCATCAATATATTATAGGTCTCAGATATATACAAAACATGTCTCTGAAGTGTTTGGCTCCAAACACCAAACAGATCATTGTAGCATTACCCATAATCCCCTCTGTTTCAGCCCTGTTTCAAAAGTGCTGATTCTCTGTCTGTTACTTTAGATGAAAATAAGGAGCCACTCCCCTCTGAGAGATATTTGGTTAAAAAGAACACACTGGTGCTCTAGGAGGAGATTCAGGTGGCAAGGTGGGGGGTGTTACCTTGGTTGGTGATTGGCTAATGGTTACACAAGACAAAAAATCATAAAGTGGCCAACATCTGATCAGCTCCTTTTCATACAGGTTTTTATATAAATGGATTAGGACCAAAAGTGAGCAAATCTTTTTTCCTGAAACCTTCAGAATCTCTTTACGGGACACATGTTTATGTATAAAAGACATGAAAAAGTGGATTTCGCATAATAGGTGACCTTTAAAACCTGTTTATCACCAGGAAACTCTGGATGGATCCATCATCTGTTATGTTTTCCATAGACTTTAGTAAGTGTCCATGTTCTGATATTTCTCTACTTTTGAGACCCTTATTCTCAGCTTTCCTTCAAAACATTTAAGTATGAATTAATGCTGCAGGCCAGAAACCTTTTGATAGCACTTTTAGTTTCAATTATTTGACATGTGGCTCCTTTGTGTTGAGTTAATTGTGTTGCTTCAGGACCAGTCAAATATATTTAGAAGCTTTGCGCTACATTAAAATACTTAAAATGCCACGACGAGCAGCTAAATTACTTTGGCATCCCTTTAAAGCTCTTTATCTGCTATTTGAGGCTTTTTCGATTGCTATTATTGTCCACAGCTGTAGCTTATCAATATATCGCTGAAGTAATGGCCAAATTATGCTGCAGTGTTTTGCCAATGTTTAACGTTTTCGTATAATTTGTGATCAGAGAAAGACTGATAACATTAAGCTTTCAGATACTATCCAGATACTCTATCAGATACTCAGATGGAGTAAGTGGTCCCTACTTTGTTTTTACTTTTGTCTCTTCTCCATGTACTTCATTCAAACTTATCTCATTACTTCTTTTCTTTTAAATATTGATTTGCGTATTTCTGTTATCAGTTTTTTCCAAGTGCCTGTGTGTCAGTCATACCAATCAGAATCAGAATCAGAAACGGGTTTATTGCCAGTATTACACATACGAGGAATTTGACTTGATGTCGTGGTGCATATAACATAGAAAACAAAGAATCTCCATATAAAACAAAAAATCTAATATGAAACAAAAAATCTTTAAGGACACTGTAATAAAATATAGTTAAATAGCAATAAAATAGAGCAGTAATTTACAGCGAAATAGATTGCAATTAAGAATTATAGAATATAAACTATGAAATAAGAATATGTGCAGTAAGCAGTATTTGAACAGTGTGTGCATTAATGTAATGCATATAGAGACTATGTTGTGGCTGAGGTCATGCCCTTAAAGCTTGAGTAGGTCCTCTTTCTGCTCGTGTCGATTACGTACAGCTGCTGTGATCACGGTGTCCTTCACTTGTGGATATATTACACCAGTGAGATCTAAATGATGTTTCATCTGATGAGCGCTGATAACCGCAGTCATTGCTAATGGTATCATTTAAGCAAGCTATTGGCAATATTGGCACTTGTCCTTTTTTAATTTGGTATTTGGTCACCAATGTCAAACTCATTACATCGTTTTCCAGCGTGTCATTCATCATGGTACACGATTAAATTGCAACAAAAATCAGCTTTTTAAAGGCAGACCTCGTTTACCGCAGCCGTCCATGAGATCCATGCAGCTTCTGCGAGTGAGATTCATCAAGAAACGGAGTCACAGAGAACAATTAGCCCCCTGACTCGAAATTACATTTGATACATTAGACCATTGGGGCATATGAAAGATCTATTCATTAACTTTTGACTCCCTTACTCCCCATTTGCCTCCTTTGCTGCACTGCTGAATATCAAAACTGTCTGTGGCTAATCTCCATCAGCAAGATTATATGACTTGTTTTCTTATCTAAATATCTGATATTTATTAACAAACAAGTACAAAGACAATCAGCCATATTAAACCTTACCCAATTTAACTAAATAAACCACAGTATGTGTACTTTGTTCAATCCAAATGCTATTTTAGAGGCTTTGCCTGAACTATGATTTCTGGAAGAATCCCTGAATATCAGCCCATATTTGTTCAACCCAATAATACATCATACATTTCTCAGCATCACTTGACCCTCAATGTGGAAGTTATCCATTTTCAGCCAATCACAAAGATGTCATCAGAGCGACCCACCGGCAAACTCTGACACAGCGATCCATCAAAGCCAAAGGACATGACACTGTCAGTCTGAGACGAATACATCTGTCGCTGAGGAGATAAGTCACTGAACTTGGGATGCGGCTGTTGAAAGATATCGAGGCAGACAATGACCTTGAACCAGAGCTGGAGCCCATTGGCTGTAATTGCCTGTCAAGCTGCTGACATGGGGCTTGACAGAGTGGTCAGACAGCCTAATCCAGGTGTTTGCAGTGTCAACATAGGCCCTACCAAATCCTCTGATGGGTAGCTATAAGAATAAACTTTGACCTTTGTGTTTCTTACATACAGATAGTATGTCTTAAGACCATTTACTGCACCACGTTTAGATACTGAAGATTCAATAACAGAATCAAATTCAAGTGGACAGATACCTCTTTACTTTGCATTTTCATGTGTGATTGTATGGGTTGAACTTAAATATATAATATGTAACATTTCCACACTAATATTTCTAAAATCAAACCTATGTTATATTTGTTTTTTGTGTACTTACATTAACCAAAATGGTATGAAAAAAAGTTATTTTTATCAAGGTGACAGTATATTGTATATCCACTTTTGTAGCTGCAAATTGAGTTTGTATCCAGTTTAAAGCCATTTTTTAAAGATGTTTGGGCTGTTTTCAATCTATGATTTTTTTCTGGATGAAGGAAATGATTGTCATCAGATTTCTTAATCTTCAGTATTCGGAAAACAAGCAAAGATGTTTATTTATTAACCTCAGTCGCTTAGGTTCTTAAAAGCTCTCGCTCCATCTGCTTTGTGATTTTAAGATGGTTTATGTGCTAAAAGTGGGATTTAAAATAATAAGCTGCACACTTCTCTTCCCGAAAATTACTCTTTCTAAAAGTAACTACTTGAGGCATTATTTTCTCTCCTTATTCTCAACTGCGATTATTGTATCACAAGATTCTCTTGTTTCTTTTTTCTACGAGCACTTAAAATGGTGAGTTAGGCGTATATAGTTGAAATGTACTCTGCGAAGACATTAGACGATAAAAGCTTTTCATCTCTGTCTCCACCTTTCAGTACAACCCAGTCTCACAGCATTTCTATTCATTCGTGTTCACCATCACGATTTGCCCCTTTTTTTCATGTTGCACAGCACGATTTTAAAAGCAATGTATTTCTACTGGTAACGTGCCTGCAGGCTGCAGCACGTCTTTTTCTCCGGTCGGGTCGTGGAAGACCGGAAGCTGTGTGGTTCATAAAAACATGTTCTTACTCAATATCAAGCCACAATTATTGCTTTTATTTTAAATCGTATAATTTCGGACTTTTGTTGCCGTCTGTGAGGAAAATAAATGGGGCTCAGAGCCTCAGGATACTGAAATCTGTATTTTAAAATATTTTGTTCCTTCTAATTTGTTATTCTTTTCAAAATAACACACTGTTATTTAATCACCAATAACACACAATTATCTTTGCTTTTATTTATTGGTTTAATTCCATAATCTCTGGCTTTTTTGGTGTCCGTCAGGAACTGAATTTCAAAATAAAAATAACCGGAAACAGACGTAGGCCTATAATGGACATTTCGAGCATCATTGCGATTGTCAACATTTCTGAGTTTAGGATGGCCGAAGACACTACACTATCCATAATCCCCAGCTATCGTTTAGGACTACAGTTCCCGTAAGGTTACGCAGAGCGTCAAACAGCTGTGTGAAATGGAACGAAACCACGCCAGACTATCCAAAACTGGAATCGAACGCCCCCCCCCAGAACTACACATGCTGGCTATTGTGTTTCGCAAATGTTCTATGGGACGTCTCTACTGAACGTTTTCGTTTTTCCCACAATTAGAAGTTGCCATTATTAAACACATTGGTGTTATCAAATGTAAAACATATAATTAATAAATGGGTGAAAATCACTTGTGTCCATAATGTGCAGCATTAATATATACCCACATGACAGCTCATTGTTACTTTGTAATTCTACTCCACGACAATTCAGAGGTTAACCTGGTATTTTTACTCCACTGCATTTATTTGAGTTACTTTGCAGATTCTGATTAATTATGTGAAATATAAACAACCCTTAAATCAGACTTTAGTTACACCTGAGTAAAATTCAGGTAAGGTGATATTTGATAGTTAGTGCATGTATCTGCAATTGACATGAATGGAAACAAGTAATAAAGTATATTCATTACTCGTTATTCTCTACTAATAGTTAATTAAAGACTGTATATTATGGCTATTTTGCACATCCCTTTCAAGATTTTCAAAGGTTTATTGACATATCATACACAACTACGGTGTAGTTATGCAATGAATGAAAAACTTGGGTCACAGGTTCCTCAACAGTGCATTACAAGACATCTATCAATATGTGTGTACCTCCACCATTAAACTGTCATATTCTGCACATTTCTTATTCTATCTACATACATAAGAGTATAATTAATGTGTATAATATCAGTTAAAATAAGTGCTTCAACATAGTTAACATTGCAGGAAAGCAATATATTAGACGTTAATTACTTTGCCAGGCTTAATATTTAATATTTAATGTTTAAATAAAGGTTAATCCGTTTTTCTGTTTTGCACCTCCTCCTATTAATATCTGTGTACATCCTGCACTAAACTGTTTTATTGTAGAGATCACTTATAGTATCTTCTTGATTTTTTATATTCTATATTTCTATATTTATACTTTCCCCCTATGAAAGTATGTACTCTTAATATTTTTTTAATCAAATATAACACATAAAAACAATAATTCAATAACGTGCTTTAACCACTAGGAGGTGTACACAAGGTACACACAGCCATAATAACTTAATTGTATTATTAGTGTGTATGTACAACATCTGAAGATGTATAGTTTTATGCATGCTTTCACATCATTTTACAGCATATTGCTATACTATTTCAGACTCAGTATTTACATTCTTACATTCAAAGAAAATCAGTAGGCTAATATCTTTGAAAACTACAGTCCTTTTCTATCAGCTGTGCACCGTTATGGTGTAAATATAACCTATCTATGAATTAGATCAAATGTAAAAGTCAGCCGAATTAGTGTTGATACTGCAAGGAGACGTATTGTGTGAAGAGAAATTGAAGATGTTGTTTAATTGTTGATATATTTATGATCCACGTTAAGTATTCAGTTTCGGCGCCATTTCGTCCAGTTTTTCCAAAGGTCTTCTCATCAGGGCTCTCTAAATAAAGAACTACGGCAGATCTGTAATATGTAATGCAGCCGAACCGTGTATTACAATGCCGTTATGTGATGACTTTCAAAGAGAAAAGCAAGAGCACTCGGAATTAAGTATTATTTTATACTTTTAAAATGTTTTCCGGATTTCATATAATATAAACACCAAATCCCAGCATGCATTGCGGCTAACACATCCAATCAGCGAGCTTAAAACCATAGCTGAGGATCTTGGGTAATCGCTCGAAATGCCTACGTCTGTTTCCGGTTATTTTTATTTTGAAATTCAGTTCCTGACGGACGCCAAAAAAGCCCGAGATTATGGAATTAAACCAATAAATAAAAGCAAGGATAATTGTGTGTTATTGGTGAGTAAATAACAGTGTGTTATTTTGAAAAGAATAACAAATTAGAAGGAAAAAAAGATTTAAAAAATACAGATTTCAGTATCCTGAGGCTCTGAGCCCCATTTATTTTCCTCACAGACGACAACAAAAGTCCAAAATTATACGATTTAAAATAAAAGCAATAACTGTGGCTTGATATTGAGTAAGAACATGTTTTTATGAACCACACAGCTTCCGGTCTTCCACGACCCGACCGGAGAAAAAGACGTGCTGCAGCCTGCAGGCACGAAACACATTACCAGTAGAAATACATTGCTTTTAAAATCGTGCTGTGCAACACGAAAAAAAGGGGCAAATCGTGATGGTGAACACGAATCAATAGATTAAAAATCGTGTTGGTGAACACGAAATGCCGTGAGACTGGGTTGTTCAGTAGCCTGCCTCGTTCACAGTCCATTATGACTGAATTCACAGACACTCTGACCCTGGCAGTGTCTGTTTAATGATATTAATTAGGTCTTATACACCAGTTAGAATATTATTTACCCTCTCTCACAGTCTCTGGAGTCTGTTTGTGTGAATGTGCAAAGTCTTACTTTTCAACTATGATGGCCAGTCATGAATTCATCTTTCCACACACACACACACACACACACACACACACACACACACACACACACACACACACACACACACACACACACACACACACACACACACACACACACACACACACACACACACACACACACACACACACACACACACACACACACACACACACACACACACACACACACACAGTACATACAGTAGACACTCCTTTCTGTCCACAGAGAGCCTTCTCTGCTGTGCTGGCTGAAATTATTAAATTGGCCATCACACAGACCGAAAGAGAGACAAGAAAAAATATATAGCCTCGACGTAATTAGGTCCTGGCTTTTCACAACTCATAATCTTGGTGGAAGTTATTCTCATATCAAAGGGTATCAAAGGATATAAAGGTAAGTCCATATTCAGACATCAGACTCCAGAGTGTCTGGTCTGAACAAAAAGCCAGTTTATGACAAGAGATCACAACACAATAGTGAGTGCAGTGCTATAGAGGAAATGAGAGATCAAGCTTTAGATATACAGGTTAAATAGATAATTAAACTGCTGGCTTTTAGACTCAAGGATGAGGAATTATTCACTGGCTCGGGTAAAGAGGAGCTGTGCATAAGTTTAAGTGGTTTTATGGTAGTGTACTGTTTTACTGTATAGCCTAACTGGATGGTCCTCACTTAGTATGCGTAGGATGCAGCATTGGTTTTTATTAATGTATAAAGCCATTTTAGGTAAGCTTCCACTGTACATATGTGCCAGATTTGCTCCAGTTTGTGACTCTTACAACCTCAGATCCAGTGCCTGGATACGGTTCCAGGTTCCTGCTGTGCGGACTGAGGCTGGGAAAAGGAGTCTTTTTTATTATGGTCCTTGGACTTGGAATGACCTTCAATCACGCCTCAAACTGAGGGCACTTGTCTCAATAGTAGGGATGGGAATTTGAAAGTAATTGTATATTCGAATATTCGACCCCCCAAATAACGGTTAACCGGTTAACCGAAATGTAAATATCCTATAAAAAAAAATTGGGTAAAAAAAAAATTTCTGAAATTTTTTTTTTTACCCAATTTTTTTGAAATAATTTTTTAGAAATACATACATGTTCAAATAAGTGTAGAAACCAAGTCGAATTTGTCAAATGTATTGAACTGGTGATCACAGTTTGACAGCTATAGGCCTACAGCTTTCATGTGTGGAGGCGATTCACAATCAGGCCAGCTGATGCGACCCTCTCAGCTGGAACGGAGGTTGCGGGTATAGCAAGGTATAGCATGTATATATAAGTTTAATTTGGCATAGTTTGACCTCTACACCGCACTCACTAACCTGGTCGAAATATTTCCACACATTACTCCTTTTTGACGCCATGTCTGTTGTGTAGGACTCTTCTTGGAGTGTAAATAATTACCGGACTATGACTGGTAAAATATGTTGAATACCGGCAAAACTAAATCTCTCCTGTCAAAATGTCTATGCACTTTGCCGCCACACACGGTTGCCAAGCAGAGCTTATTGTTGTTTAGGCTGGCCACTCATGTGTCGCGAGTGTTGACAGGGGGCGGGGGAGCACGCTCATGAACTGTTAGCGCCGGAACCTCAACGGCTGCGGAGCTCATTTGCGCCACATTTGGGCCTAAAATGAGGTTTGAGTCTGCGTGATCTGCGTGTAGGGAGGGGCAGCAGCCATATCATTGGCTTGAACTGTGTTGATTAGATAGATACACACACTCCTACCACAAGGTGTCCCCACATAGTTGTGACCTATGTTTAAATCCACATGTACGGTAAGGGACCCGAACAAGACCTCTTGATTAAACTTGGCTAACACTTTAGCACGGAGCACGAGTCAGTTCATTAATAGACTAACAAACAAAACATGGTACCAGGAGTAAATTATGAAGTGAGGAGTTGTGACAAGCGACATGGATTCATTAAAGCCACCGGAGACGCTAAAACTTTCGGGAAATGTCGACAGCAACTGGTGGACCTTCAAGCAGCAGTTCCAGCTTTACATCATGGCCATGGGACTGGAAACTAAGCCGGATGCTAGGAAGGTAGCGCTACTGCTAACTATAGCAGGCCCACAGGCGATAGAAGTGTACAATACTTTTGTGTATGAAGAGCAGGCTGATAAAGACACACTGGATAAAGTGCTCCATACATTTGATGCCCACTGCTCTCCCAGAAAGAACGAAACATACGAGAGATATGTATTCCGTTCACGTGTGCAGCAGCATGAGCCTTTTGATAGCTTTCTGACTGACCTGAAGCTAAAAGCACAGTCATGCAACTTTGCTACGCTGAGGGACTCCATGATACGGGACCAGATTTTTGGCGTGGAGGATAGGAAAAGGCAGAGAAAGGCTGCTAAGGGAAACGGAGCTGACATGTGAAGCAGCTATAAAAATCTGCCATGCAAGCGAGCTGTCCCAAATGCACATCAGGTCTTTCAGCGAGATGGCGGGCGCGGCTAACGTGAGTGATGGCGCAGCAGTTGGTGCGGTCTCCAGCCAAGGCAAATGGCGCGCACAGACGCGGCCAACACAGCGGTCGGAAGAAGGGACATTCAGCTGTAAGCGCTGCGGCTCGAAGCACAAACCACGACAGTGTCCGGCATTTGGTAAGCAATGCTCTAATTGCCAGGGCCAGAACCATTTTGCTAAGCAGTGCTTCTCAAAAGGAAATGAGAGGAAGAAAGGAAAGTCTGTAAACATTGTGGAAGACGATGATTTAAGTGAGACATTTTTTGTTGGCATGGTGAACTGTGAAACTGAGCAAAAAGAGGTTAATGCAATCAGAGAAGACAAATGGATAGCTCCACTGATGATTAACGGGACAATAATAACTATGAAACTGGAAACTGGTGCAAAAGCAAACCTGATGAGCCTGTCTGACATCAAGGCAATGAAAGATAAGCCACAAATTAAAAAAAGAACACAGGCACTAAAAGATTATAATGGAAAGAAAATCAACAGTTTGGGTGTGTGCATATTAAAGGTAACCTCAAAAGGTAAAGTGCACCACCTACTTTTCTCTATTCAAACCTTTATTTATTCAGATTGGTCCCATTGAGATCATAGATCTCTTTTTCAAGGGAGACCTGCAGCATATAGGTTCCACATGAAACATAAAACAATAAAGGACATCATACATTATATTTACAGGATACATAGTTACAGACATTTACAAGTGCCCATTGTATCAGCAAGCGTTTCATTTTGCCTAGCTTTAAAAACATGCAGAGGAATGAGATTGCTCAGTTTCAATTCTTGCTGAAGATTGTTCCAAGCAAGTGGAGCTGCGCACATAAAAGCTGTCTTACCGAAGACAGTCCTTGCTCTTGGCACATCTAACAAGACTACATCATGTGACCTCAGACAATAGCTGCTTGCAACTCTCTGTGTGATCAGAGAGCAGATATAATACGGGAGTTTACCCAACAAAGCTTTATAGATAAAAGTGTACCAGTGACTGAGCCTCCGTACAGAGAGTGATGGTAAACCTGCCTTGGTATACAGTGTACAGTGATGTGTAAGCGCTTTACAATTTGTGACAAATCTCAGAGCACTGTGATACGCAGCATCCAATTTGCTCAGGTAATTGGCAGGTGCATTCATATACAACAAATCCCCATAGTCCAGCACAGGTAAAAAGGTCACAGTGACTAGCCTTTTCCTGGCCTCAAGCGAGAAACAGGACTTGTTTCTGAAAAAGAAACCTAGTCTAACCCTCAGTTTTTTAAGCAGGTTATTGACATGAAGTTTAAAAGTGAGACAATCATCAAGCCAGATACCAAGGTATTTGTAACAGGCAACAACTTCAAGTTTTGTTCCTTGTGTAGTTACAATATCTAAAACAGGCTCTGGTGTCTTTTTAGCTTTTGAAAAGAGCATTACCTTGGTTTTATCCACATTTAAAAGAAGCTTTAATTCAGAGAGCTGAGTCTGAATAGTGTTAAAAACAGCCTGTAATTTAACACCAGCCTCCTGAATGGAGGGACCTGCACAGTACATCACAGTATCATCCGCATAAAAATGTAAAGTAGCTTCATCCACATTATCACCTACACTATTAATATATATGGAGAATAAAAGTGGTCCTAAAACAGAACCTTGTGGTATACCATTAGAAATGTTTAACCATTCAGAAGACAGTCCATCAAAATGAACACATTGGGACCTTTCAGAGAGGTAGTTCACAAACCACCCCACTGCAAGGCTGGATATGCCAATACTGAGTAGCCTCTGCTTTAAAATGCGATGATCAACGGTGTCAAACGCTTTGGAAAGGTCAATAAACAGAGCTGCACAACTCTGCTTATTATCTAAAATAGTAGTAATGTCATTTACCACTTTCATCGTGGCAGTGATGGTGCTGTGTTTCTTTCTGAAGCCTGACTGATGGGTAAAAACTCATAAAAACTCCTTTACCTGTTCACTCACTAAGCGTTCAAGAACCTTAGCCAGAACTGATAATTTAGAGATTGGCTTATAGTTATTTAAAATAGTTGCCTCCCCTCCTTTCAGTAAAGGCAAGACATAAGCAGACTTCCATACTTTTGGAATTGTGTTCGTGCTGAGGGAGAGGTTAAAAAGAGAAGTAAGAGGTGGAGCAATAAAATCTGCAGCTATCTTTAAAAAGAAAGGTTCTACGTTGTCCGGGCCAGCCGGTTTCCGAGGATCTAACTGGGATAATGCTTCATGAGCAATACCAATAGTTAAAGGAGTAAAACTGAAAGGGTTTTCCAGACCACATTGTTCAGAGTCAAGGATTGGAGCATTCACAGGAGCCACACAGCCAAACAGAGAGCCACAAGACACAAAATGCTCATTAAAGCAATTTAGCATAGTAGCCCTGTCTGATATAATGCCAGATGCTGTGGTAAGGCACGGAGGTAGCTCATTTGGGATATTACCAGTGGAAATCGATTTTATGGCTTTCCAAAATTTCCTAGGGTTATTCAGGTTTTCTGTGGTAACCGACAAATAGTACTTTGATTTAGCACTTTTTATTTGAGATGTGAAGCTATTTCTTATTGTCGCTGATGGACTTGATTCACTGCTGAGTGATAAAGCATGTGAAGATTTGGAACTTGTCAAGAGAGTGTATTGCATCAACACAACTGTGAGTACACCAAATGACTCAATTGATTGTATAGTACAGAGTTATGCAGATGTGTTTAAGGGTTTTGGTGTGTTGCCCTTCACATACAAAATCCAGCTCAAAGAAAATGCACAGCCAGTTGTGCATGCTGCAAGAAGAGTTCCAGCGCCACTCAGAGATCGCTTAAAGAAAGAGCTCGACAGAATGACAATGCTCGGAGTGATAAAAAAAGTTGAGGAGCCAACAGACTGGGTTAACTCGATGGTCTGTGTAAAGAAGAAAAGTGGTGATTTAAGAGTGTGTATGGACCCAAAAGATCTTAATGAAAACATCAAGCGTGAACATTATCAGATACCCAAGCGTGAGGAAATCACAAGTGAAATGGCAGGTGCCAGCTTCTTCACAAAGCTTGATGCGTCTCAAGGCTTTTGGCAGCTGAAACTGGATGAAAGCAGCACCAAATATTGCACCTTTAATACACCATTCGGCAGATATTGCTTCCTCAGACTGCCCTTTGGGATCATCTCAGCATCCGAAATATTTCACAGAGCGAAGGAGCACATCATTGAGGGGCTGGACGGTGTTGGAGCATATGTTGATGACATCATTGTGTGGGGCTCTACACTACAAGAACACAATGACAGGCTGAAAAAGGTGCTGGAGCGCATACACAAGTATGGACTCAAGCTTAACAAGAGCAAATGCGAGTTTGGAGTTCAAGAAGTTGTCTTTCTCGGAGACAAGCTCTCTGCACAAGGTGTACAAGCTGACCAAGAAAAGATCAGAGCCATACAGGATATGCCAAGGCCCACAGACAAGACAGGTGTAGTTCGCATTATGGGGATGGTCAACTTCATAGGTAAATTTATTCCAAACCTATCTGCAAAGACATCTTGCATCCGTGAGCTCCTGCACAAAGAAAATGAGTTTAAATGGACAGTCAAACATGAGCAAGAGTGGAAAACACTCAGACAGACACTCACAACTGCACCTGTATTGACATTCTTTGACCCAACAAAGAAGATTAAAGTTTCAACAGATGCTTCAAAGGATGGAATAGGCGCAGTGCTCCTACAAGTTGAAGGCGAGCATTGGAAACCAGTGGCTTATGCATCCAGGTCAATGACACAGACTGAGTGCAGATATGCTCAAATAGAAAAAGAATGTCTGGGACTGGTTAATGGCTTGGAGAAGTTCCACAGCTACGTTTATGGCCTACCTTCCTTCACAGTAGAGACAGATCATCGTCCACTTGTATCCATCATTACAAATAATTTAAGTGAAATGACACCAAGGATACAGCGTCTCATGATGAAGATGCAGAGATATGACTTTGAGCTGATCTACACACCTGGAAAGCACCTGATACTTGCTGACGCTCTCTCATGAGCACCTAGAGTGGATTATGTGAGTACAACTGAAGAGGATGTGAAAAGTCATGTGAACATGGTGTCTGCTGCGCTGCCTGTATCAGACACAAAGTCCAGACAGATAGCTGAAGAAACAGCAAAAGACACAGAGCTGCAGTGTGTCATTGCAAATATGCTAAATGGATGGCCTGTAGGTTCCTGTCCGCTCTTCTACCACATCAGAGGTGAACTGAGTGTCGTGGATGGACGATTACTGAAACAACACAGGATTGTAATTCCACGCGCATTGAGACAAGAAGTACTAAAAAAAATACATGAAGGTCATCTGGGTATAGAAAAATGCAAAAGACGGGCGAGAGACAGTGTTTTCTGGCCTGGAGTAAATAAAGACATCGAGAGACTGATTGGTACGTGTGACACATGCCAGACACACAGAAACAAACAGACTAAAGAGCCCATGATAGTGACTGATGTGCCAACAGCACCATGGGATAAAGTTGGAATGGATTTGTTTCATCTCAAAGGTAAAGACTATTTAGTGGTTATTGACTATTACTCAAACTTTCCTGAAATGGCACTACTATCAAACTCATCATCAACATGTGTCATAACACATTCACAATCAATTTTTGCAAGACATGGCATACCTAACACAGTAGTGAGTGACAACGGACCGTGTTTCAACAGCAGAGAGTGGCAAGAATTTGCAGAACAGTATGACTTTAAGCATGTGACCTCAAGTCCTCATTATCCACAGTCAAATGGGAAAGCTGAAAAGGGAGTTCACATTCTCAAGCAACTTCTAAAGAAAGCTGATGAGAGTGGCTCAGACCCATACCTCGCTTTACTCAGCTACAGAGCCTCACCTCTGGAGTGTGGACTGTCACCTGCTGAACTTCTGATGAATCGTAAGTTGCGCACCACACTGCCAAGCTATTCAAAGCAAAAGAGACACCCAAAGCTGCAACACCAACTACAACAACAAAAGATGAAGCAGAAAACATGGTATGACAAAACAGCTAAGCAGCTTCCATTGCTATCAAGTAATGACACAGTCAGGATTGAGGGTCCTGATGGATGGAGAACGAAAGCCACTGTTCTTCAGGAAGTAGCACCGCGATCTTTCACTGTGAGGACAGAGGAAGGACAAATCTTCAGACGCAATCGTCGCAGTCTTATGAAAACAAAAGAGGCTGCTCAACAGCTCAGTGAATCCATCATTGAGTCTGAGTTCACACCTTCACCACAGACAGACTGTGATACTAACACTCCAAGTGAACATGTGGTCAGAAGATCTACAAGGGAAATCAGAAAACCAGAATCTGTAGTTGAGAGACTGATTTAATGGATGTTAAAATGGTGTAAATGTTTAGACAATTTCCAAGTTTGTGCTAGTTAGCATTCTGAGTACATTTAGACCAGATGTTTATTTGTTATGGCATGGTAGAGAAATCAAAATGTTTGGTTAAAATTGATGTTGCACTATTTGTTTATATTACCTCAAAGAAAGGGGGATGTGTTGATTAGATAGATACACACTCCTACCACAAGGTGTCGCCACATAGTTGTGACCTATGTTTAAATCCACATGTACGGTAAGGGACCCGAACATGACCTCTTGATTAAACTTGGCTAACACTTTAGCACGGAGCACGAGTCAGTTCATTAATAGACTAACAAACAAAACAAGAACTAGCTAGATCTGATGGATTTGGACATAAACACGAGTGAAGTATAACAGGACGCAAGAGAGAGAGATCAGCAGCTCTGCCCGCATTTAGCTATGGCTCTATCGTATTCATTGAATTATTCAATTTGATAATATGTAATCAACTTAGGCATCACTCCCAAAAAAAAAATTAATAAAAATATTCATAACTCATATTCGAATACCTGAATAATTTCGAATATTCCATTAATCGTTCCCATCCCTATTCAATAGCATGTTTTAAGTTGAAGTTGTCTGAGGTCCTTACCACTAGCTGCTCTTGCAGTAATAAGTAGTGTACCTTTCTTACTGTCCTAATGTGCACAATGTAGTGACTGCTTTTTTCGTCTTTTATTTTCTTAGTTATGTTCTCTGTATTTTATATGTTTGTGTTATAGACTAGGCAGAATTTCAGAAAATGTGCTTATTTAAAGTGCTGAAGGAATTTTGTGTTTATTTATGCTATACAACATTTCTAGGGGTATTAAGGGGTGCTGAATCCAAATCTGCTGTATATGAAGCTCAAAAATGTCCCAGAATGCCTCAAAATTGAGAAATCCAACATGGCCACCACCGCCAGGCTGAAATCTATTTTAGTACATTACTTTTTGACTAAACAAGGTACAAACTAGAATTAAATGTGTTTTTTATATGTTTTCACACATGGGGAATTGAACATACTGTCCTGATTTTAGATCAAATGTGAATAATCATCTTGAAATCATACATGTATAGTGAAAAAGGTGGTCATTACTGATAAATAAGTTGTCAGACTCAACCAGGGCTTGCTTAGAAAGTGTATTAATACAATTTGTATTTGGCCACCAAACCATAACGTAAACATGACGCGATTAGGCCTACAGTGTGGAGCAACAGTACCGTCAACAAAGCCCTATTGATGCTTTTATTTGCTCCAATCCAGTAAGAACATGGGTGGCATTGGAATTTTCAACTCAATAAGAATACAAATCATACTGAAATGGTAAAAACCTCATTCAAGTATCTCATAAAACACCACCATATATCAATGATTACAAAATAATAATAATGTAAAAAATATATTAAAACAACAAATAAACCCAAATTATAGCTCTCAGGCCATCCAGTGTTAAGGCAATGAAGAAGAAGGAGTGGGCCTGTTCACACTGCCTTTTTTACATCAAACCCTCTGGGAAATTGCCAAAAGGCAGGCACTTTTAAAAAGCAGCGTCTTCTTCAGTGTTCCGGCAGGTGTTGTCATGTTTCCTGCTGTTGCATGCCTCTATACATTCCATGTGACTCTTTCTGAATATAATATAATATAATAGACAGATTATCACCAGTACAAGTATAGGTACATTGGAATACACGTTACAGTTATCCTTACACTTATTGTGTTCCTTTGTTACTTTTTTTCTCAGTTATAGGTTCACAATTATCCGGTTATGGTTTCAACAATCTGTTAACAACAAACAGTCAGCAGTATGCAGTCTGGCAGGCTGATATTCTCAACCAGTCTATCATATTTGTACGATCTTGTACACATTGATCAGCTAATCCTCTACACATACCTGCAGCTGCAGCGTTGGCTGAGGCATCCCTTGGTACACCCACATGAAGTGAACTCCCTGCAGGCTTTAGGCATAGGTGGCAAAGACAGTAGCCGTGGCACTAACTGACCTTCCTTGTGCATCCATCCCATTTCATCCACGGAAGATCAGGATGTGGCAGGTGAGCTTGGTTCCAGATTGTCGATTGATAGTGTAAACGCATGATATGAAACTTCACTGCATCTGAGGTTGGTGGCAGAGTCTCTTGTGGACGACCTTTGCAAAACAACTTAACTCTTGCTTTGTTGCATGTATCAACCTCTGGCACACCATACATCTTACAGATACATTTATCTGTTGATGTTACAATACCTTCTGTGAGAGGGCCCTTCACAAGGCCAGTAAGATCGGTGTGATGTTGCTCGAACACCTGCCAGGCTGTTTTCTTTCCGTGACCGCTGAACTGAGACACACTATCACAGCCAGTGATGGCTGGAAGGCAAGGAGTGTGTCCACTTGATCATCAGATAATAACTTGCGAATGTCATGTACTGGAAAATACTTTGGCTCCTTTGATGTCCCGGCTTTAATGTAGAGATGGGTACATCCGATTCTGTCATGTTGTGCTAAAAGTAGAAGAAGCACGTCTGTGTCACGCACTGACACAACTGTTGTGTCCATTGGAGCCTGGATGCAGTGCAAAATCAGACTTGTATCAGCCTCCTCGTGGTCAGCCATTGAAGAGGAGAAATCAAGATCAGGATCTGATGACTTGACAGTGGTTGCTTCAACAAACCCACCCGATATTACAACCACAGGCTCATCTTCTGGGCTGTGTTCTATCAGATGGTTTGAGAGTATTCGAGCGAGATCTGCTTTGTTCTCTTCCAGTGCCATGAAGCTTGACTAGTCTGCTGGAAGTGGAACGGAGTCATTAACGATTTCTCTGCGTACTGGTCGGTGACGCTGTTTACGTTTCCTCCTTGTGCCCGTTTTGATGGATTTGTCACGGTACCTGTCAAAGACTACATCAACCCTCTGGTACTTCTCTCCCATCTTCAACACCGTCTCAGCAAACTTGTTGGCATAGTCACCAAATGTTGTAGTGTCAGGCGGCTTCCCAAGTGCCATTACAAGTGCTTGGCCATCAATAGCCAGGCAGCTGGGTTCCTGAAGGGGCACATCTGCAGGCGTTTGGACATGTTTTGTCAGTATATTTGATAAAACAGACTTGTTGGTGGAATGTAGACTGCCGTTAGTTGCGGCCAGAGATGGCGGGATGGGCATGAGTTCATGCTGGAGGACATTTTCCAGGTCTACCTTATGACCTGCTCTGAAAGCTGTGACTAGCCTTTGTAGAATCTGCCTGTCCACTTTGATGGTGTTTTGCTTGTTCTTGGAAAGTTGCACGACTTCATACAAAGAGGCAAATGTCTTGGCTTTGTTCTTTGGAATGGGTGACTTCAGTCCCAAGTGCTGGTCACTAGCTGGAGGTTCACACAGACGTTTGTCCACAAACACTTTCATTTGTGCCTGTCCAAGGTGTTCTGCACCAAGCAGAGATTCTTGAATCTCCGGTGTGACCACTTCCTTGTTGATTATGTTCTTGAGTGTGTCCCCACCATCTTGAAACACACAGTGCTCTTTCAATGATACACATATTTTGCTTTCATCCCTGTCGTCTCTCTCCATTCAACTCTTTGTGCACTCAGTGTGTGTGTACTCATCGTCTTCATCATCTGTTGTCAGTCTCAGCATTTCTTTTGTCTGAGAAGCTATGACTGTTATACGACAATGTCCATCTACTGAGGGATGTTGCTATCCTGGTGATGCCCACTAAACCTCCACTCTTTTTGCCTGTAGCGTTTAGCCACTCGGTACTTTGATCCGCTGAACCTGATTGAAGCGTCGATCACTGCGTTTCACCAAGAAGTTGCCTTTCTGAAACTCGAAGAGGATTTCTGGTGGGAGAGCAGACATCTCAGCCAGGTACACAGTACCCCATCTGGCGTCGTTTATATGATCGTACCTGAAGAAGAAGGGCAGCTTACGTTTGAAAGCATACAGGTGGAGATCACACAATCCATCACGTTGCGCTCTTATGAAGCAGAGTACGATGCTGACCATAGTCATGTAGTCCCACCAGAATGCGGCATTCGGGTCATCAACTGCAAGCGATGCAGCAAACTCTTTCATGGGCTGCTGGAATCTGTCTGTAGTCAGTTTGTCGACCATCTGCGCGATGTGGTCAGCATCTACGGATTGGCAGAGATCTGAGAGTTCAGCTCTCAGTGTAACATCAACCTCATCCAGATATGTGTACAGCCGTGGGAGCAGTAGCTGCCAAAGAGCCTGTAGGGTAAGTTTGTGGGTCCTTATGGCACGTGCATACCCCTTTCCTGCCATGACATGCTGAGCAGCATTTTCTCCCATTAGATCACACTTGACCCATAGCTCGCTCAGGCCAGAATCAACCATGTGTTGTCCTATCACACCCAGGAAGTTCATGGCAATGTGAAGGCCTCCAAGGCAAGGGATAAGCACGTCCTTGTATTCTTCTACTGACCACTTTAGTTCTAGCAACTTCGGATAAAGTGCCTCGCCCACTGTCAGAATGACATGCTGTTGTTCCATTGATTTGGAGATATGAAGCACTCGCTTGATAACTGTGTTCAGTGTATCGAGTTCAGATGCAGGAGCCTGGATGATAGGTAGGTAGCCTACTGTAGTTTTCTCTGGGTTGACTGTGCTTGCCTTTTGATTGTACAATATCCAGGAAGGCATTGGCTTTTTAGATGTCCTGGACATGAAGAAGGCCATGTCTGTAGCTTGTGCTTTCTGTGCTGCAGGACATTGTTCAGATGACTGTGTGAAACAGTCTTCTGCTAATACACCGCTGAATGGGCGCTCTGTGATTCCTCTTTTTGGTTTGTTTTTTTGCTTTTGTGGGTGGGGGGGGGGAATAGTGGGGAAGGCAAAGGTTCCATCACAGCACATTTGAAACATTTAATCTCAAAACAATATACAACGTAAGTAAAAGTAGCCTCATAATAATAATAATAGCTGAGTAATTATTCATAGTTAAAAACTACTATTTTTGCAATATATATGAGATCTAAGCAGTTTATTCACATAACATCTAAAATCTGAATATGGCATCAGATTGCCCATGTAGGAGAACTTACAAAAGCACATTTAATTCAAGTTTGTACCTTGTTTAGTCAAAAAGATATACTTAAAATAGATTTCAGGCTGGTGGTGGTGGCCATGTTGGATTTCTCAATTTCGAGGCATTTTGGGACATTTTTGAGCTTCATATACAGCAGATTTGGATTCAGCACCCCTTAATACCCCTAGAAATGTTGTATGGCATAAATAAACACAAAATGCCTTCAGGGTTCTGATTTTGTGAAAATTGACCCTGTCTATTATATGTTATGTGTAACGTTGCTGCCTTCTTGGCCAGGTCAGCATTGCAAATGAGATGTTATCTCAATGCATTTATCTGGTTAAATAAATGTTAAAAATAAATAAATAAATAAAAATTGCAGATATGACATCCAAGGCCCTCACATAAACCAAGATAAAAATGGTAGTGAATAACAATAATAATTCCTTACATTTATTATAGCGCTTTTCCAGATGCTCAAAGCGCTTTACAAATACACATTACACATATCATACATGCAATGGTCTCCACTGTGGACAATACCCACAGGAGCAAGTTCAGGTGAAGTGTCTTGCCCAAGGACACAACGGCTTTACAGACGCAGCAGCGGCGGGTTTCAATGAAATGTTTACAATAAAAAAAGAAAACACGTACCTTAACTAACCCTAATAACAATGATTTTAATAATCATATTTTTTTTACAAATAAAAATCTAAAGTCTTTATTTATTCTTGTTTGATTACAAGAATAAATAAATAATGAGGGTCTTATCTATTAATCATTGTGGTGGCATTAGCATGCTGAACCACAACAGATGCAACAGATCAAACGTCTGTGGCTCCGCGCTTGTGGAATTTTCCATTTTAATTTGGCGACAAATGTTTGGGAACGTGTTTGGATTTCTTTTTTAACAAAGGCGCCAAAGTTGTTTAGGTAGAGACTGGTGGATCTACGGATGGTACTGTATATCTATTGCAGCCCTAATTTATCATTGAGGTTATAGACCAAAAGTATTACAACATAGAAATCCCAATAAAGAGAAGTTTGAGCTTTTTCAATAGATATTAAACATGCTACAATTTCCCAGAGGAACTGCCCATGTGTTAATCGAGCCAAACACTGGAAATCAATGCAAAGAAAGTTAGTGTACAAGGTTTCCCCAAATCTAGATAAAGACTTGTTATTCTTTTGGTACACAACAGACAGGAATTTGCTCTTGTTTTGCATGCAGTCAAGTGCATAGAGACATTTGTCCAAAGCGGCAGCATAGCCAAATTAAAATACAGTGTGGTGAGCCAGAAGAGCTGCAGGCTTTGGCTTAATGTGCATGCTGTTGTGCAAGTGTGTAATGTACTACAACGTCCAGCTTTTCATTCATCTGCCATCTCTCTCTCTATGTCTGTCTCTCCATCCCAGTGCTGGGAGGCGTGGAGTCACGTGGTGTGCTGAGGAAGATCAGTGACATGCTGGAGGTGATTCTGAAGAGGATGGACAGCCTGTCCAAACTCGACAACACCTCCAGCACTGACGCACGGCGCCTGGATGAGCTCAGCTCGGCTATCAACAGGTACTCTGACTTTACATGTTATAGTTTACTTCTCTGCCAGTGATAACAGGTCTTGGAAACAGCACAATTGTTATAACATGAATCAGTACTCTCAAGATATGGCTTGTTATAGTGAGATTCTCAACAAAAACACACAGTTTCTCAAGAAAAGCAAGATTATATTTGAACTAGGGATGCACGATATTGGTTTTTTGAAACCGATACTAATAACTTCCTGCTTCTTAAGACCGATACCGATAACCGATAATAATATAATATATATATATTAGTGCTGTCAAAATTATCGCGTTAACGGCGGTAATACATTTTTTGAATTAATTGCGTTAAAATATTTAACGCATTTAACGCATGTGCAGAATGGCCCGCCCCATACGTGCCACCAGTGGCAGCGCCAGGGTATGGCTGGGGTAGGCTACACCGATACCAAGAAATGGCTTAGCCCCACCATGAAAAATGATGTTAAAGTAAGCAAAATAAAGTCTGCCAACTCGCACGGAGTAAATTGCACAGACAGCAGTTAGTAAGATTGATTTCAGTAGCCACGGTTTTGAAAACCTTTGTCACGTAGTGATCGTCTTCTCAATAGAACATCTTTGATAACGGCGTGGTGTTGTTGCAGGAAGTCCCGACGGAGAATACTTTTGCTGTAGTAGGGGTGCACATAACTGGTATGCAGGTTATGTGCGTAATCTGAAATGTGTACCGTCACTTGTGTCACAAAGCGCATTTGCGTACCGACGTACTTGTGAAGCTTTTCCAGAAGGCGGTTAGATCACCGGACGACAAAGTCGGTCTCCGTGTGCACAGACAGGGCTGCTGTTAACGTCGGTCTGTACAACGGACTTGTGCCAAAACTACCCAACCGGCTGCGGAGGGAGACTCCCCCCCTTCACTGGAGAACTGCGCTAAAACAGCTGATCACAACGTTCACACTCTGTGGTCACGAAGTACTCCACTAGCCCCCCCCCCCTTCCTGAAGTACTCCCCTGTTGATAGAAATCAACACGTAATGAATGGTGATTAATCATGATTAATTCATTTTTAAGCTGTGATTAATCTGATTAAAAATGGTAATAGTTTGACAGCCCTAATATATATATTAAATGTACCTGTAGTATTTGCACACCTGCTGGTAAAAAAAAGACTATTAGTGAGCAAATGACATGAGCATTACTACTATGAACAAAACAAAGCCAAGAACAGTTTTGACTCTTCAAAGTGACCATATTTATTTTCCCAAATGAAGTTCTTGCCTTTTTCAAAAGCCTCGTCGATAGGTAAAAGCCCCGGTGCCTTTGCAGCTGGCTTTGGATTCGCCGCTAGTTTAGCAGCACAGGTGTCTTCGTACGCTTTTAACACACCATCGTAGCGATGGCGATGTTTCAGGTGACTGATCAGGTTGGAAGTATTATAGCTCGTTGCCTTTTTCCCTCCTCGTGGAACTTCTGCAATGCATTTGTTAATACAAATAGCAAACAAACTATCTAACTCTGAAACTTTGAAATAGTCCCATACTACCGACGACATGTTTGTTTACTGTCCTGGCTTCACGGCCGCACACCATTCACGTCACAGCCAGGCATGAGTTAGGGAGCGCTGGATTTTTGAAAAACTCCCCTCTTCCTAAACCACTAATACCACAGTACTGGCAAAACGGGAGGAGCCGAGTGAAAAACAAGCGCCCCTCATCCCAATCCACCCACACCGCAGTATGTTTTTCTTTTTTTTTACCCAAAAAATATATTGTATATTATCGGGGCTATTAATACTTTTATCAGGTTTATCGGGATGACGACATAATTCCTAATATCGGACCGATAATTATCGTGCACCACTAATTTGAACACATCCTAATATAATGAAACTAATTACAGTATGTTATCGTCACCTGGATGAAGGGACGTTGTCTGCATGAGCACGTTGTACCTTTGGTAGTTGCCGTACTCTAAAAAAAAGGCTGCGAATTTTCAGAAGTTTGTACCGTTCTCATGATGACACATTAGTTCATTGGTCTTTATTTGTTAACAATACATTGATGTTTTTCCAAATGTAAAATAAATATGTGATAGTGAAGTGATTGGGCAATCTTTCACATAGTCTTTAAGGCTTCAAATGTCTCATAGTAGATTTATGGTGTGTGCAGTAACAATTAAAGGTAAATATTTGTTCAACTTCGCTAATTGTTTGTTTAAAAAAAAGCAACCATATGGTTTGTGCTTATCCATTGCTGTAAAACCACCAACAATTATATATATATATATATATATATATATATATATCATTTACACATCTACTTTAATTCATGTGCTAGCACCTATGGTTAGCACTTGTATGTCCGCCTATTAAACTTGTATAGCTTTTACAGCTTTTATGAAACAGTATCATGAGTGCTTTGGTCACCTCGGTGTATATAAACATAGAGCAGCTGGTAGAGTTTAGTAAGATTTCTCTCTGGCATGACATGACATACTAACATATTTAAGATGTAGCACTCCTTGTCATTCATACTTCACATTACCTTTTATTTTCTCCTGTTGCTATCCGTCTATCTCCCCTCCTTATACTCCTTGCTTTATTGTATTTCACTCTCATCTTCACTATCATTTTTTTCCTCTCGTTGAAATTGCTGCCTATTACCTCAAAATCGCTGCTGCTGCACACAGACAAGTCTTGAAGGACCTTGCTGCTACTGCTTTTATCTAACTGTTGTCCCCCTTTAGTACCAAAACATCCAATTTGTCCTTTTTAATGTTTTCTCCATTCTGAATCCTTTCATTTCCTAACAGCCTGACTAAACGTGGTGCTGCGGGAGTAATGTGATACACACTGACAGAAATCCCCTCACTTCTTCAAACCTTGTTTAATGATCCTGAATAAGCACTCAGAGTCAGATCTGCACAGAGGCACTAGTGCGGAAGGATGGAACGATTAATATGGTCTGGCATTGGTGTTAACTGCAATCAATGTCTAGTAATGGGCTGTTTAATGTGGGGGAAGCAGTTCAACTCTTAGGGGCACGACAGGGGAGAGGTGTCCTGCTGAAGGTGTCTATTGTCAGTGACTCTAAGTAGGACGGTATTGTGTTACTGTAGCAGACATCAATATCTAGTTATTGCCATGAAGGGAGTAGTTTGGGAGGATCGAGGGGTTATGGTCAGAGTGTAATTAGGGTCAAACACAAGAGCACAAATCAATGATGTGAGACTATTACTCTTTAAAAGTGGATAATGAAAGCAGATTTCCCCTTAGGGAGTGGATTTACTGAGCCTTTTAAAAATAAAATATATATTATGTAGTGTTTCTTTTTTTGTTGAAAACCTAGTGTCACATGACAGGACCAAATGAATACATAATGATGATAATTGCATCATATGGGCCCAGAGGTTGCGCTAGACTTTTTCGCTGCCCGTCATTTTGACAGACAGGATCGTAAAACTTCTGTCAAAATCCAGAATTACCCGTCGGCCTTTACACAACTCTGACGGGGGGGGGGGGGGGGGGGGGAGAAGCATGCTCGTGAACTGTCAATCTTACAGTTCACATGCGCCGTGTTATGCATGGCTGCTGCACCTCGCAGGAGCGTGCACAGCGTAAAGCCAAAACTCAGACATGTCAATGATTTGTACGGCACAGTTAGGTTTTGGAAACGGTATGATTTCCTTTTTGGAGTGCATGCATAACACGGCATAACCCCGGAGCCTCGCTGCGGGGAAACTTTGGCGCTGTTCCGAGTTTGTTCTAATATGTCAAAATGACGGACTGCTTTCAGATTGGTCTGTCATTGTTAAAAAAAATCCGTCATAGACGGAAAATATTCAGTTAACGCGACCTCTGTATGGGCCATAATATATGGTATTCTTAAATAAAATATATTTTGTGATTTTCAAATGTTCAAGTCTTTTAATGATCACAATAATTCAAGATGTCAATTGAAAATGTTTGCATTGACCTTACAATTACATTCTCAAATCCAGTGAATAGCTCTGCTTTTATTGGCAGAGTGGGTCTTGTGGGGGTGCAATATAGCGTTAATCATCAAAAAGCATTCCTCTGTAAAGACCCGGGCTTCATCCCAGCAACTGGCATTCAGCCTCACCCACATGTGCAATGTAAAACACTGTTATAAATAAATATATAAAATATAACATTCCATAAGTTACATTTGTTTTAAATGATTTTTTAATGACTTAAGCTAGAAACAATATGGACAAATGCATTTTCTTCTTATAAAATGTGTAATTTTCCCCAAAAAATAACTTGAAACCCCTACATACAGTGTAGCCTCAGTTCAGCCTGAGGACACGTTTCACTACTATTTTGGTGCCACTTTTAAATCAAACTTTCAAAACAGGAATTGAGAATGTGTAACATGACTCACGTCTGACGGCTTGTCTAAAATTGTGTTGGTATAAATTGAAGCAAGCCATCATGGGTTCTAAACATTAAAGTCCCCACAGAGACCAAACGTCATTCAGCGAGCAACAGAAAACTTCATCCGAGCTCAGAGATTTATCATGTAGACTTTTGATACATAGTGTTCACATTCCTTTGTCCAATTCTAAAACAAGTTCTTCTTGAAAGCCGAAATGCTCTGTGAAATGAAATTTTAAATCAAATTCAGGACAAAAAAGAAATCAATTGTATTTTCTGAGTGCACTGTTGTTTAGTTTGGACTGAATTGATCTTCAGTGGAAGCAGTTTTAATAGCTATAGTAAACGTTTTGATTCAGGAAGGAGAATGAAAAGGATATTGACTAAAGAAACTGGTGGGTATGAACAACACCCACACACACTTCACCGCCTGGTGATGTTCCTTTGATGGCTTACCGCTGAAGAAGGACAATACCATCTTAAACAAGTGTGTGTTGATTTTAAATGTGTCACTTGTGTGTCAGTGTAGTAGTTCACTTGAGGTTACACTTGTTAAAACCAGTCTGGTGTTAAACCAGGGCACATACCCCTAACTGAGGGCATAGCCTGCGGGATTAATGGACACACACACGCACACACACACTCTGACAGGGATGACCTAAGTCTCTCTTCAATCCAATGATTTTCATTCTGTCACTCTTCGTTTTTCCCCTCTCTCCCTGTCTCTATCATTCTGTCTCTTCATCATTCTCCACCTTTACTGTTCACCCTTCCTTTCTTCCTCGCTGTCCTCTTTTTACTCTCTAATCTTTCTCTTTCTCTTGCACATATACACAAAGCGCACGAGGATGTGGGAGAAATGTAGTTAAGTATAAGTGATGTGAGTTTAGACAGCGGGGAAAGAGCAAATTGGAAGAAAGAGCTTTATAAAAAACATATCCCAAATCCTGGCCAGTCGGGCACGCAATCAAAGAAAGAGCACACAAACACACACGCACGCACGCGCACACACACACTGGGCGGGAGTCTCATTTCCCAGTGAGCTTCATTGGTGCTGACACACTCCCGTGTAGCGGCGAATAGGACTTGATGTCTGAGGCCCTAGCCTGTGATTCGCCCACGGGGCAGCCGCTCGTTAGAGCAGAAAACGGAGAGAATATAATGAGGGAGGGAGGGAGGAGAGAAAACTAGGGAGGGGACGAAGGTGGGGAAAGGATGCAGAGTTGATGTTTTAGCGTGCAGCAGATGAGAGGGGAGATTGGTTTGTCTTGCCTTAGGTGAATGCTGGTCGAAGATCACCGCTCTGTTTCGGCTTTACCTATTTCCCTCCCTTAAGTACCCATCGAAGCTTCATCAATAACATCCTATATCCCAGGAGACCTTCTTTTCCACAGCATTCAAGTCAATATCGTACTGCAGCTTTTCTAGAAGTAGTCAGCAAAGCAAATGCCTCAATTCTTCTATTTCATCGTTCCTGATTTCAGTTGCTCTGTGTATAAGTCATTGGGATACATAAACAATGTACCACTGTACACACAAAACAGAGTGATTGAGTGTGTGGCATGTGTGTATGTCTCACACTAAGCAGTGGAGTGTGATGTTTTAACACCACGCCATGGGGGGTAATAAGTCACTGGCAAACAAACACTCATGCCAACCCTTGGTCACATGCCCATCGTGTTCTGCACATATTGTTGAACTGCTTCCCTTAAGAGGATGATCTCATTAGATAGAGAGAGAGAGACTGAATTAAGGAGAGCATGAAAACACATTGTTGTATTCTTAGAAACTCCAAACGTTCATGTTTTCAGAGACTTCTACTTCTCCTCGTCATCCGTCAGTGGATTTCCTTTCTCAGTTCTTCTCCCCCGTTACTTTCCTCCCGTTTTGTCTTCTCTTTGCTCTCCCTCGTTTCTGATTTGTTCCCCTCATTTGTAAAACAGCCAACTGTCTACATTCATCAAAAGAGAAGAAGCTTCATTGCCAGTAGCGCTCAACAGTGGGCCATCAAATATGTATACCCTAGTATTCTTTGATCATAATCATCGTTTAATGTTCCAGTCAGGCTGTTTTGTTGGCTTCCACCAGAGGATCTCTTTATTTTATTATTAATTCCTCCTTAACACAAAAGTCCCCCTGGTACTCTTGGGAGGTTGATCTCCTCCTCTTTACTTTCTGCCTGCTTTTATTCCAGTTTTTCCATGACTCTCACACTGCGTTATTTCGAAGTGTTCCCTTTCTCTTTGGATGTCATTGTCTAGTCTTCTCCTTCTGAGCCTTTCATCCCCTTTCTCTTCCCTCACATCGCACTCTATGACTCTCCGTTTCTCCTTCTCTCTGTTCTCATCTCTCGGGATGAGTTCACATTGTAGCAGAAGTTGGAGGTGAGATAAGAAGGTCAAGTCTTATAGAGGCCAATTTGCACAGTCACAGTGAAGCCCCCCAAAGAGAGCTTTACTGTACCGGGGGTTACTCAGCTTACCAAGCAGGTGTTGTCCTTCAGGCCAAATACATTGCAGCTTTAATAAAATAGGTGCTATGGTAGCTGTAATCCTACAGCTGGGAACTTCTGTGAAATGCTCCATGTGATAATATTTATGTTTTAATATATTTGTATAGCCTCGTATAGGCTCTCATAAGACAATCAAAGGTAATAATGTTCACTAAAGTGTACGCTGTATTTGCCTCAACTGCAATAAAAGGATGAGAGAAAAGCCATTAGTTTTATCACATGCTTTTATTAAGATAATGTTAAGGACGCAATCACAAAGTGTTTTTTTCAAAGGTGTATTTACACTGTGGGTATTCTTCCTTTGGTGTATTTTAACAGTTGAGATCATTGTGATTTTTGTCAATAAATATATTCAACCCAATTGTAGTGAAAGAACGGTCCTGATAACTATGAATGTTCCAACTTTTCAAAAGTCAATACGGTGTAACTACTGTATGTGTTACGGTGTGCAGGAAGCAGGACCCAAATGCAGACCAGAGTAAAAATAATTCCTTTATTCCAAGGCTATATATACACAAAGACAGAACAGGACACTCACCGAAGACCACGTCAATACACAAGACAAACCGACACTGAACACAGGAAGAGACAAGACTAAATACAGGGAGGGGTAATCACAAGACGAGACACAGCCGGGCAGGGGAGGAGAAACACAAGGGCCACAGGTGAAAACAATCAGACAACTAGACACACCAGGGAAACTAACGACGGGAGGAAAAACACAGGGAAAAGGACCAGACAATAACCCAGAGGAAAACATGACAGGGAGAACAGCAAAACACCCAAACCAAGACATAGAAAACGTGACAGAACACAATAATCGTAACAGAACCCCCCCCTCAAGGGACGGATTCCAGACGTCCCTAAAACACCAAAACAGTCCCATAAACGTCCAAAAAACAATGTCCAGCAGGGTGGGTGGAGGGGGACCGGAGGTGGGACATAAAACTAGGGCCACCAGGGTGGGTGGAGGGGGTCAGGAGGACGGGTTTGGGCTGACAACCCAGGAGCACCGCGGAGGAACCGGAAGGGATCTCGGGCGGACGGCCCGGGGGCAAGGCAGAAGCCGAGAAGGGGGACTCGGGCGGACGGCCCGGGGGCAAGGCAGAAGCCAAGGTGGGGGTTATGGAGGGGCGAAGGCCACCGCGGGCAAACTCAGGGGGCCGAGCATGAGGGCGAGGGCCGCGGCCGGGAAAGTCAGGGGGCCGGGCTCGAGGGCGAAGGCCGTGGCTCTCAGGGGGCCGGGATCGAGGGTGAAGACTCCGGCTCTCAGAGGGCCGGGCTCGAGGGCGAAGACCAGACAGCTCCGCAGGTCGGGCAGGAAGGCGCTGACGGGACAGCGCCGGAGGCCGGGCAGGACCCGGTGTCGGAGCTGGTGGGACAGGCCTCGGCAGGATCCCCCACGGAAGAGGACCAAGACACGGGATTGGCAGGACCCCCGGTAGGAGAGCAGTCGGCGGGACCTCCAACGGGACAGGACATAGGGTTGGCAGGAGAGTAGACGGCGGGACCTCCAACGAGACAGGACAAAGGGTTGGCAGGACCCCCGGCAGGAGAGTAGTCGGCGGGGCCTCCAACGAGACAGGACAAGGAGCTGGCAGGCCCCCCGGCAGGAGAGTAGACGGCGGGACCTCCAACGGGACAGGACAAAGGGTTGGCAGGACCCCCGGCAGGAGAGTAGACGGCGGGACCTCCAACGAGACAGGACAAGGAGCTGGCAGGACCCCCGGCAAGAGAGTAGACGGCGGGACCTCCAACGGGACAAAGGGTTGGCAGGACCCCCGGCAGGAGAGTAGTCGGCGGGGCCTCCAACGGGACAGACATACGATTGGTAGGACCCCTGGCAGAGGAGTAGTCGATGGGGCCTCCAACGGGACAGGACATGGAGTTGGCAGGACCCCCAGCGGAACCTCCAACGGACCAGGACATTGGGTAGGGACTTGAGACGTGACTCGAGAGGGGAACCAAGGGGGAACTCGAGAGGGGACTCGAGTGGGGACTCGAGAGGGGAACCAAGGGGGGACTCGAGAGGGGACTCGAGAGGGGACTCGAGAGGAGAACTAGAGAGGGGACTAGAGGAGAGACTAGAGGAGGGACTAGAGGAGGAACTAGAGGAGGGACTAGAGAAGGGACTAGAGCAGGGACTAAAGGAGGGACTAGAGGAGGGACCTCGAGAGGGGACTCGAGAGGGGACTTGAGAGGAAACTGGAGAGGGGACTCGAGAGGAAACTTGAGATGGGACTGTGGCAGCTGGGGCCAGAGCTGGGTCTGGAAACATGGCTGCGGGGGCCGGAATTGAAGCCAGAATCATGGCTGTAAGGTCCGGTTCTGGAGCCGGAAACATGGCTGTAAGGTCCTGTTCTGGAGCCGGAAACATGGCTGTAAGGTCCGGTTCTGGAGCCGGAAACATGGCTGTAAGGTCCGGAGTGGAAGCCGGGACCCTGGCTGTGTAAGCCAGGTAATCCAGTATGGACGCAAAGCTGCGTGGGCCGGTACTGGAGAATGGAGGCATCGCTGCTAGCTTGGCTTTGCGCCTCCTTCTCTTAGCAGCCGCCTGTAGCATCAAAAAAGCTGAATCCGCTGGGTCCATTATTGGTGTACAGGAAGCAGGACCCAAATGCAGAACAGAGTAAAAATAATTCCTTTATTCCAAGGCTATATATACACAAAGACAGAACAGAACAGGACACTCACCGAAGACCACGTCAATACACAAGACGAACCGGCACTGAACACAGGAAGAGACAAGACTAAATACAGGGAGGGGTAATCACAAGACGAGACACAGCCGGGCAGGGGAGGAGAAACACAAGGGCCACAGGTGAAAACAATCAGACAACTAAACACACCAGGGAAACTAACGACGGGAGGAAAAACACAGGGAAAAGGACCAGACAATAACCCAGAGGAAAACATGACAGGGAGAACAGCAAAACACCCAAACCAAGACATAGAAAACGTGACAGAACACAATAATCGTAACAGTATGTCCTCGTTTATCCCTTCCTAGTATGTTAGTGGGGGGACACAAACCAAACACACTCAGCAACGCATACGACACAAGTTGTTAATGGAGCGGAGATAGCCTGTGACTTTGATGGCTGCTTACAAACGTACATTTGTAATCACACTTTATGTCCTTGCAATATTCCCTTGGTAGGATCATTCATTTTGTTAGTTTTCATCCAGCCACTGTTAGCATTTAGCTAGTTTAAACAGCCTTGCATTCCTTCATCCACACACACACACACACACACACACACACACACACACACACACACACACACACACACACACACACACACACACACCATCGATAGTTCAGAACATCATATTTGATGATGTTTTATTATGCTGCATTGAATCCTCTGTCTTTAATGAGGGCTAATCATGCAGTCTGATGCTTTGAAAATATGCAGAACAACAATGAGGACACAAATGCATTCAAACACATACTAACACAACAAACCAACACACACACATATTTCCCCCTCATCTTATTAAGTAAATTAGAAGTTGCTCACTCCACAGAGGAAGTGGTATTAACAGCGCAGGTCTTTTTCTATTTCACGCTCCAACCAAGTGTCTAACAATTTGCATCTCCCACTAACACTTCTGTGAGATGTAAAAAGGGAGGGCGTGGAAGCAGAATAGAGGAAAGAGAGAGGGGTGATTGAGACTGAGAAGAGTAAAAACAACAATGATACTAAACTTCAAAATGGCTATAACTTAATAGGATGGAGACTAGCGCATGACTAGGGAGAGGTGATACCATCGGGAGAAGAACATTAAGTGATGAAATCTTGGGAATTTGTGCTTTTTTGGTCAAGGCACTTTGCTTTAATGTGGTTGTCACTGTGTCCTAATAGTGTAAGGACTCTCATTTCCACATGCTTTTATCTCATCTTCTCTTTACTCTTGTGTGTTGCTAAATGGGTGTGCAGGTTCCAACCAGCGGGCCTGGTGGAGAGGATCCAAGCTATAGCCCAGAATGTCTCCAACATGGCCACAAGGGTAGAGCAGATACTGCAGAACAGCATGGTGCAAGGAAGAGGTACAGTACCAATCATCATCATCATCATCATCATCATCATCATCATCATCATCATCATCATCATCATCATCATGATTGAAGTGAAACTCCTTTACCCCTTCATTCAGCTAAACATAAGATATGTTATAGAAAGCATAAAGTAAAAAAAACGAGATCGAGATATGTCATGAGTGCATCAGACATAATTATATGACCTTTTGCGATACTAAGGGACTTCCGCATGCTGTGGATCAGCCCTCAATACACAGCCATATACAACAAAAATCCAGCACAATGAAATCACAAGATCTCTGTGCATATAACACCAAGACATCTCATCAAATCCACTCAACTCAAACGTGTACATTTCATTGACAGATGATTCTAGTAAAGTGACTCATGATTGTTTTAAAAACAATAAAACAGGCACCCAATATAGCATTTAGTGCACGGTATGTATATCAAAGACAATGACCGATCAAAAATAGCACTCTGAGAGCAGAGTTAGCAGAAACCCAGTTGATTCAGATCTGCACCAAAATAGATTGGCCCATGATAAACCCTTGAGTTTTTTCAAATTGGACCAGTTGTTTTTCCATAACCTTGCTGACAAATGGAGGATACAAAATAACCTGGCACAACTGGGTTCTAGCAATTCTGCTGTTAGAGGAGTTGTAAGAAAAAAGATCGGAAACTTACTAGCATTGTTGCTCAGCGGTGGAAAAACAGGACTTTACCATTTAGGGCTGAGTGATTCCCATCCCCTGAAGTCCGCTTGTCACATACTTAACCCAAAAATGCTCCTTAAGGTCTACAGAAATAAATACAAAGTTAACTTCTACAGTGTATTACAACTTGAATTGCTGCTGTTACAACAAAAGAAGAGAATACAAATTGTCTAGTTAAATATTCCACTGACACAAATCACTTCCAAAAGTGACAATTTCATTTCTCTCCAGACAAAAACAATGCAGCAGAAAAGTTATAAATAGGTAATCAAAAACATCAACCCGAAATCTGAAAGCATCAAGATCTAAGAGTGATGTCTTTGCAGCATTTTTCTAGCTGAACATCAGCCAAAACCAGAACAAGTGTAGGATAGCAGAATGATTGTTCTAAGGAGAGTAAGGGAGACAAATGTGATTCATCTTGGAAGCACTGTTGTGCATGAGGGACATTGTGGTCATCTCTGTATATATCATCAGTGCTGTTGTTTTCTCTTGCACATTTCTAATTAAACCTACATAACACTAAGCTTATGAATGTCTTGCACACACATAGTATACCCACATTATTATGATTCTTTCTCCTTTATTGCTCTCTCACTTTTTCTCTGGAGGGTAATTGCCCAACTCTTTACATGACAATAAATGGGTATTACATCTCCTTTTGTTTTTCCCCACTGCATCTGCAGGGACCGTGGCACACGCCAAAATGAAAACACCGCTTCTTTCCTCTAATCACAGATGAATTGAAACACTGCCGGCAGACTTTATTATCATACGGCTCAGTGGCGGTGGTTTATTATCTCGTGGTCAGGCTTGTGCGAGAGGCAACGACAGGAGAGAGAGATTTGAGGATTTCCTCCTCCTCAAGCACTGACAAGGCTTTTTATTTGTATTACGTTTCTTTATCGAGTTAGTTGACCATATGTCCAGTTGATGCTAGATCGGCTCATGTAATCATATTTGTAAGCAATGTGTGTCTCAGTCTGCGTGTTTATATTCGATTGAGAGCAGCCCTAGGGAAGACTTATGTGAAGAAACGTCTCTTTTTCATTGGGCAAATGGAAACCGACAGAACCTAGAGAGAAGGCAAATATGTTGCTCGAGAGACAGAATGAAGGAGGGGGGATTGAAAGATAGAAAAACTGTAAGAGATTGAAGCTGCATTGGTTTCTTCTCAGACAAAACTATTTAAGTTCTCTCTCTCTCTCTCTCTGAGTTCCTTTTCCCCCCGCATCAGAAGCAGTTAACTAAGTCAGTGGAGCAATTAATGCAGTGAGTGTAGCCTAAGTGAGTAGACACACTTGCTAGTGTAACCCTACGACAGTTGGCAGCAGTGGAAGATGGACTGTGCTTCTGTGTCAGGCCAAGTGAATAGTAGAGCAGAGAGGGAAACTACAGGGATTTATGTGCATCAGCGGCACATATGGCATACGCTGGAATCATCAATGTTAATGATGATGGAGGAAGCCGATATCGCCATAAAAAGTCCACGGCCGATTGGAGAAGAGCTGTTAATGTGAATGATACCTGTCGGTTCTGAGGTGTGAGCCTGTGGGTCAAACAAGTTCATGTCTACACTCACTTTGTAAAAATGATTTGCTTAAATAAATAAAACCTGCTTTTTTAAGAGGCTTTGACAGGCACCATATGCTGCTAAATGAGCTGATAGTTTAATATAGGACTGGTTGATTGCTGAGAAGTTGTTTCCACTGGAGAATATTCACATTAAAGCCAACGACTTTAGTTAGCCAAGCCTGGACTAATAAAGCAGTGATTGTGAATAAAGCTGAATATTTTTTCTCATGAGAGACCTAAGTGGATTTATAATTTAGCCTCATAGTTAAAATTGGAATAGTCTTTCCTGTGACCAACCTACAAACAAACAAAGCATGTTTTTAACTTGAGGTAACATTTTACTCACTATCTGTTTTCAGTAGTAAGAGATGGGACGTCAAGCCAGTGTGAAATACCAAGAGACCCCCACTTTCCAGAGTGTCCTGGGAAAGTAGATGTAAGTGTCAATATGTGATTTTCATCTTCAATATGATGCTGCAGCAGGTTTATTTTTAAACATTTCCCTTTGTTTGACAGCTTTATTGCTGACCATCAGACAAGTGGTCATTGAGGTATAAGGAGTTATATTCTTTAAATAAAGAAATAAAAGTGTTCTTTCAGGGTGTTCGCAGATCCTTAAAATTCATAAAACATCTTACATTTGTTTTTGATATTCAAGGTCTAAATTTGTCTTCAAATGTCTAGAATTGTAGCATTGGAGGGAGGCATTACATTTGGGTCTGGGTCTGCAAGGGTCTGCTTTGTTTGGTTCCTTTTTTACTGAGCAAATCATCCATGCATGGCCCTGCTTTTTTAGAACCACTGTTTTATAATAAATATGTTAATGCCTTTATAAAACGATGCCCATCTAAGGCCCATTCAGGAATTATAAATTAGTTTACACCAATAATGGTGTTGTGTGTGGCATTGATTTATGGCACATTACTGTCCCTATACAAATATGTGAAGTTAAATTAAAGTGTTGATGGTATGTGAATGTCAATTGCAATTGCATTTCATTCATGTTTATCTGTTTACCATCCAGTGGATGCGCGCTCGTTGGACATCGGACCCTTGCTATGCCTTCTACGGTGTGGACGGTTCCGACTGCTCCTTCCTCGTCTACCTGAGCGAGGTGGAGTGGTTCTGCCCCCCACTGGTCTGGAGGAACCAGAGCAGCCCCCCCACCCAGTATGTAGTGCAGCCGAAGACTCCCAAGAGACAGGTGAGAGGAGTGAAATGGTTCCCAACCTGCATACTGTATGTTGGGTAATTTGCACAGTGACCTTAAGTTGTGTTAGGTAGCATTATTAGCATATAGAGTAGCTAGGATTTTTTTTTAGGATCAAATATGGCAGTTTTTTGTGGACTGATTTAGCATTTCATTCAAATAGATAACCAATCAAAATGACAGTTTTAACCAGAAAGTGGCCTTATTTGTTAACTGAGGGGTGTACAGTTAACAAAATAAAAAATAACAACTAACAATACTTCTTACATAGACTACAAAACCAACTACTTGCGTTCAAACTTAAACTTAACTGAACTACACTCACAAAGCCTACTCCGGTATAACTACAGTACTACATAATTTAAACATACTCAGTGGTAGCAACTTTCAGAGAACTTAAAGGTGGGGTAGGTAATTTTGGAAAAACTAGCTCGAGTGCGCTAGAATTTGAAAATACACAGCGGGAAAAAATATGCCACTTCCTTACAGAGCCCCTCCTCCAACACACATGAACACGCTCATGACCAATGAAGGCACGAGATAAGTTTGTGCACAGATGGAAGGCTGACAGGCAGGTAGGCCATCCAGTTATTTTAGCCGGGCCGGCTAAAATGATCGGTCGTGCTTTTTACAGTACCACGGCTTCCACAGAGGAGTTTTTTTTATGGATTTTTTGTCAAAGCACTTAAGATATTCATTGCTATCGGGATGTTAAGAGCTTTCCATGGAATATAACAAAAAGTGTATCTCAAGCAGGTTTCTCAAACTTACCTACCCCACCTTTAATACGAACTGCATTTAGACCTTTAATTATTATGTTGCCAAGACGGGGGAGCTTGTACCTGCTCTATGAACAGCATATTGGGCTCTCCATTTGTAGTCATTACTTTTACAGATACCTTACCTTTCTTGTTAAGCCCCCATGAAGTTTTCTGCTTATTATCTCCACAAAAACACATTACATTACATGTCACTTGTTACACGCTTTTATCCAAAGCGACTTACATACTCAATACTGTGGACAATCCCCACAGGAGCAATTTGGAGTGAAGTGTCTTTCCCAGGGACACAACGACATGCTGACTGCAGTGGGGTTTGAACCTGTGACCCCCTGATCCCAACACCAAGGCTCTATCCACTGCTCCACACGCCTCCCATGAACACAATCCAGTTGCATATTTGCTCTATTTCCTGTTTGTTTGCTAATAAAGCCACACACAGAAATATCGGCTTCTAGCTCAGACTTTCCAAGCTTGCTCAGTTCACCAAGGTTAGATTGAAATACCACAGTAGTACAAATTCATGGGGAATCAGGAAAATTGTTACCTTGGAAATTCGTAAAATACTGTGAGGGTAGGGAAGAGGTCCAAAGCTGATTATTGGAGAAGCCTTTGCTGTATTTCATCTTGTTCACATTTTCCTAATTTAGCTGCCATATATTCAAGAACAATGAAACTAATGATGCCTTTTGGCCACTGTAGATTTTTGGTGGAAGCTGCTTTGACTGTGATTTATTTCCAGTGCATTCTGGATAAAAAGTACAGGTTGTACTTGTGTAGACCAACCAAAGTGTGACGTTAAATCATGATTCTTATCTCATGACATGAATAAAACATGTTTCCAACATGTAGAGCATAGCTCTGCTTACAAACCCTTTATTGTCGGGCTTCTCAGCGCTGTGAGCGCATAACTAAATATTTATTCAGTAGTCAGTGACATTAAATGGTAATTTCTTGCTTCAATAATTAATGTTTTGAGAACATTTCAAACTCAAATCTTCAGTCTTGTAATGGACATGATTGTGTTATAATAACAGTGTTTAACAAAGAAAAATACCATCAAAACACATTTCATCATCTATTATTTGTCCAAAATGGTTGCCTTTGTGTGTTCAGTTTTACACAGGGTTTATAACAACACTGGCACACAATTAAGAGAGTGAATAATGGTGGTCTTTAAGTTGTTAGTCACATGACCGCAGTTCCAATCAAAAGAGGGAGAATAATTTAAACAGTCCTTTTATACAAAAAAAAAAGCCTTTCAATTTTAGCAGCCGTCTCTGCCTCCATCACTACATAATAGTTAACCTTCATCTGACCCTCTTCATTCTCTACTAATTAAAACAGGCCTGATCCTCCCATTATCACCCTTCACCTCAACATCCACTTTGAGGTCATGGAGCAGTAATTCTTTAATTCCTTGCACGAACAAACTAATGCCGCATCTTTATTGCATGCTTCTTCTCGACCCAATTTGGCATTAGGTAATTTCTTCCTTTAGTTTTCCTGTACAGTTATTATGCCATCAGGGATTCTCAGTTGATACAAAATCATGTCAATCGTATGCTGTAGTAGCTATCTCTCTTGCTGTCTAGCTTCAATGCAGCAACATTTCTGATGTAAATGCAACTCTCCTTGCTGGCTTTTAAAAAATAAACAAAAACAATTCTCCAATCTTAAGAGTGAAAGCTTTTTATCAAAGATCAATCAAAGTGGAAACGTTCAGGCGAAGGTCACCCCTGGGCGATAAAAGGCTTTGATTTCACAGGTTCACCAAATTGAAAAGTAAAATGTTTTCTTGCAGACTTAACACTAGCTTTAGTGTTTGGTATTGTTCCCAGCTTGGTCAGCCTTTTACCGTTTGGGAACATAAATGTTTAAAGTTGTTTTTAAAGTGATTTTTGTGCAGTGTCTTTGTGTGTTTGCTTTCACCTTGCTTTTTACACTTTATTTGTGGCAGCAGTACACTTGTAGTGAAGTAAAGCAGAATGCCACTATACATGAAGACTGATACTATCATTTTACCCTGTGACCCAAATTACCAAACTGTGTATTACAGTCTTCCTGTAGCCTGCACACAAACTGAGCCAAGGTTGTTCTCAGAGGAGAGAAGTCTGGAGTGTTTATAGCATTAGTTAGAAAAGGCTGTTGTAACTTTTCTTTGACAGGGGAAACTAAAGCCAGCCTTAAAATACTTAAACAAATTGAAAAATGAACAGGGTTCTCTAAGGACACAGTTTTTCTTGAAGAATGAAAAAAGTATTAGCGTTGACAGAGGAAATATTGTATCAAATTGTGAAAGTATTTTTCTGTAAACAATTCTAACTGAGAGTTTTTCCCTCACTTGCAATGAATATAGAATTACATATTTAATCAAGATTAACATACAGGTTATGCAGCTGTTGTTCTTAAATCTACAGATGACCCACGCTACCTTAACATGTTTTCTCAGACTCTTTTAATTGCTTTGCAGTCCAGTGTGTTTTAACAGCATTCAAGTACCTGGAAGGCAAAACTGATTTCTATTTTTTCCTACTTTCTCATGAACTCTTTTCTTTATATCTCGCATTTAATTTCTAATCCATTATCCTCCCAGGCTGCCTTCCGCACAGACCTCTCTGTGCTGCTGGATCAGGTCGGGGCAGGAAAGGAGTCGCTCAGCTTCATGAAGCGGAGGATACGCCGGCTTGCACAGCAGTGGGCGGCTGCCGCCAACCGCCTGGACGCCAAGCTGGAGCAACGATGGAGGGACCAGAAGAAGGTAAGAAATGAGAGGAGAAGACGAACGTGTTTGATGATAGAGAATGTGTGTGTTTGTTCGCTTGACTGTGATCAGGTCGTGTGAATAACTTTTTGTATCATAGCTAAATGCAAAAATGAATCTGAGAAATACCTTTTCATAACAAAGCGATAAAGAGCTTTGCAGAGTGTTACAGGCACTATTGAAAAACATTGGTAGTTTAAAGATGCAGGGGAAGGTGGTCCATTAAACTGAAAAGTATTAACACACAGCCTACAGTATCAGATAATATCACCTATGAGTATGGACAAGATCAAACTGGTCTATAAATACCTTACAGTATAATGTAGGGTTAATATCAGCTAAAAGCATTTTGATTTAAAGATCCAAGGCATCGGCATCACTGTTTTCCGCTCAAGTGGCTGTGCATAAAAGCTTTTTTCGGGAGCTTCTTGAGGGATCTCAATTTGAATTATGGTACGATTAAAATGATAGAGGAGGTAATGATAGGTTTTCATCCATTGCTGCAGTCTGCATTCTCCTTCTGTAATAGCTGTGTAACAGTTTATGTATCCTTTCATAGATAGTTCACAAAGCTGTATTCTCTAAAATAAAGAATTACCACAGTACTGTTAAATTGTTCAAATTCATTGTGGTTGGCAAAAAATGGACATGGCTACTTCCTGCTGGTAACCACTAAAATGAAAGATAGAGCAGGTGAAAAATGATGATTTTGATTGGAAATATGATGAAATGCCAAGAATGTGCCATTGCCAGAGGGATGGAATATGAGTAGAAAGGAGAGGGCGATGGATGGTAGTGGGGATGGTATTGTAGAATATGGATTTGAAAAGGATTGATGGATATGAAATATAAAAAAGGCTGGAAGCCGAGATGCCTGTGGATGTCCGGTAGTTCATTCAATATAGGTGAAGAAAGTAAAACTTATAAAATGTGAGCAAAACTTTGGACGTTTGAAAGCTACTTTGACTTACAGTATATAGCCTTTAAATACTACACATTTAACTACGCTTTGCACCCTGCTCTGTGTAGACTCATAATCGTTTGGTTATGAAAATAGCGATAAATAAACGAGTTAATGTAATCAGAATCAGATTCGGTTTTATCTGCCAAGTAGGTTTACACATACGAGCAATTTGCTTTGGTATAAGTGGTGCATACAGAGACACAGAAAGAAGAAGACGTAACCAAGAAAAGAAAGCACATTAAGTACATATGGTGCTTCCTCTACCCAAAATGTCTCTTTTTGCCCCCATATCAATAAGTTAACAGGGGTAGAAATAGTCCTCTGTCACTTAGATTGATGTTCTCTGGTGGATTTGTTATCCTCTATCATGGCTCCATGGCTGCTTTAACAGCCTGTAGGCCTTAATATGTGCCGCAGCTATCCAAACAGCAGATGTCCTGGTGTTTGTTAGAATTGGCCTTGGCTGTCATAATCAGTTTATCACACTAATTAGATTTGGAAATAAAAATGTCTGTTTATAATACAAGTAAAAGGAAGGAAGGATCCCAACATTAAATCTCAGTATGACCCAGTCAAATTTAACATGTTCCACTGTTACCTTCCTCCCACACAGGAGGATTCATTTTCTCTTAACTCTAAAATATACACTGACTTTAACATTGAGAAGGAGAACACTATGGTTTTAATTAACCTTTAGAAAAACACTATTATGTGTATTGACTGCAGCTTTCCAGTGGACTAACCTTCATCTTTGACAGCAAATGCAACATTCTGCTTGAGCGTGAGGTCTTTACAATTCCAGCAGGGCTCTGTTGATTCAGTTCTGTTTCCTTATTTGACTTTCTCTTTGATTGTAAGCAGAGTGGATGTTTACTCAGAAAAAGAACAAATTAGCTGAGCAGAGAGGCAAATGTGAGGGGAGAGAGAATCGACAGGGAGATAAAAAGCAAGATGATTCTTTTCCTTTCCCAGCAAATAAAACAAAGATTGGAAACGGGAAGGTGCATGAGAGTGAATGAGAAAACTTTGAGAAAATGTTAATCTGAAGTCGAGTTATTCAGTCGAATATATTTGAAAGATGGATGTTTGAGATATTGTGTGTGCACAGTGCAGCACGGCATGAAGCAGACGCCTGCCCTCAATATTCAGGGCAATCTTTTTTGTTTGCGATTAATCTCTCTTTTTCCTCAGTCATTGTGCAGCTCAGAAAGAATATAGCAATCCTTTTGTTGCACTTTCAAAGCAGTAATGCTTTTGAGAGAACTCACCTTTTATTTTGAAGTTACGAAACTCAATTGAAACCCTGGGTCAACCCATTCAGGCTTTTGTAAGTAGCTGATGGAATATTTTGTATACAAAATGGAAATAATCTGAAACATATTAATCCTAGCCATGGGATAATGGAGAGGCTTTTAAGAGAGCAAAGTACAGATTCAAGGACGCTGACCTTATCCTGTATACCGGCTGCAGGACAAGTTGTGATTCTGAAGTTAGCTTAAGTGTCTAAGAAAGGGGCTTTGTGCGCATCTGTGCCTACTTGGTGTGCGTAGAGCTTTCACATCTAGTGTGTTTGTCAGCATACGCCAAACTGTTAATTTGCCTCTCCCTGTGTCTGCCCTCCTGAGAGTTAATTGACCTCTGACTGATGAAGTGCAGACAGAGTAAAGACTAATGGGATATGGAAGGTGAAGTGGGGAGTGAAGAGGCGAGAGTACGGCAGGGATAAGAAAAAGTGAGGAAGAAAGAGGAGGGGGAGGAAGCCGGTTGGAGAAATGGGACAACAAGGAGGTAAGACGTGAGGAGAAATAATGAAGGGGAAAGTAAGTCTGAGGACATTTAAGGGTAGAGTAGTGATGGTCGGCAGTGCCAGCTTGTGTTGCCACCCGTGGGCTTCCACTGGACAGCTGCGACCTTCAGAGGGGCCACAGTGCATGACAGCACGGGGTCACACACACTCTAAACACACATGCATGCGAAGCCTTGCGCTAACAGATGCTGAGACAAGCATTAGCATTCCTCTGTCGTTGACCAGTTAGTGGTGAGTGGTGCAGAGCAATGGAGTGGTGGCACACACTCGAGAGACACTTCTACTCTCCTGCTATCAGAAGTGCGCACCAAGGTCTTTCCGAGGATTTTACTGGAAATTACATAAAGCAATCCTAACAGCATGAAAGACAATATATGTCCTTTTCGACAGCTCATCACAGTTATGGAATTACAAAAAAACTTTGAGGGACGATGTTGTGAAAAGACCTTGCTTTGTGGTATTAAAGGTAGCTTACACATTTCAGCAGACAGGACGTCATAAAGGTGACGGAGAGATTTGAGCATGAGTGTTTTTTGATCACGCCTCTCTGTCTGTCTCTGCGGGTTTGGCAGGTCTTTGTGCTTAATTCCTATGGGGCGCTAACAATCGAATCTACCTTCAGATCCTTTTGAGAATCCGCCAAGCTCATGGTGAACACACACACAGAGTTCAGTGATGTATGTCAGTGTGAAACAAATGCAGACAAACAAACATCATTTAAAATCCATCAGCACACACTCAGACACACACCATCTGGGAGAGCCATAAGTCCACTGTATTAAGAGCTCCAGTCTCTGGTGTGTGATCAGATTCCTGAGGGAGGCAGCTGGCCGTGATGCAGGAGTTTATGAGGAAGCACAGCTTCAGCTGCAGAGTTGCTCTCTCTGTTGTCGACTTCCCACTGTGTGCATTTCCCACACGTTCATCTTTATATTCAATTGAGTGCGCAACAAATATGCGAGATGAACATGGCCACGAGAATGTGTGCTGGTAATCTGCACAGTAAAACACAGTGCGAGCCAGCCCACGCTAGTTCCTCTCTCCTCTCCGTTCTATTGATTCCTTCTCCGTGATATAAAGGTTACTTCTCCAGCGCTGCTCTGATGTGTGTCATTGAACTCCACTTCTATGTAGTTGCTATACAGAGGATTTAACACTTGCAAATAGAGATACTGGCTATTACAGGGAAAGTGGAATCCCCTCTCAGCAGTTGATCATAGTTGCAAGTAGCCAGGTTTTGTAAACCCCAGTTACCTCTCCATATTAACTTTTCATCTGATGCCAGTTTTATAGAATCCAATCCACTGTTATTTAGCTCCGCTGCCACTGTGTGTGATATTTCTCAGACTTCTTTAGCAGTGTTACTGTGCTGCTGCCAGTATATGAAATGTGCCTCCCTCTGTCTCCATGTTCCCGTTGTTGCCAGTGTTTGTGTGACACACACTCACCAGCAGCACCGAAGCCACCAAGCCAAGACAGTGAATCGTATGAATTCTCACTCTTGCCATCTGCCACCCAAACTGTAATTAAATGTCACTTTATATATTTTTTTATGAAGCAGAAGTTAATAAAGCAGGCTTATTAAATCAGGGGATTGTTCACGCCAGCTGGAGTCTCACTGGAGCTTGACTCTGCAGCACACACATTGTCCAATGTTTAACACACATTTTGGAAATGTTAACTTTAGTGAAATGACTTGAGCAGTTGTACTGGATGTATACAGTTATAAAACATGACTTTATATATGTACATCTGTATTTGATAAATAAATATCAGATATCCACTGTGTTTTTCTCTCTCTCTTTAATCCAGACATGATCTATTGCAGAATAATAAACTGTGATTTGTGTGTGTTGTGTGCTAGTGTCTGCTCCTTCAGGAAACCTTCAAACATTAGTGCATTGTGGCTAATGTGTCATGATGTAAAGGGGAAAAGGGATATAAGAGAGTGCTCTGCGGCTTCTCAAAAGCTCTTGGAAGCTTTTAATCATTACCTCAACAGTTCAAAGCTGCAAAAGTACAACACGGGATGCACACTCACTTACATACAAGCAGAGAGAGACACAGTAAGAAATCGATGTCCAAACTTTCTGGCAAACTCCTCACAGTTGGCCCTAAGCCGGTTATGTGTGTTACATGGAGGTGTTCATGCTGCGTTAGCTAATCAGGATTACTCAGCTGAGCAGTGTTTGGACATGGCTGTTTCTAATCCGCTGTGAAAGACAACGTGTTGCTCATTTCTCGGTGGGTTGCACTAATTACACAGCAGCTAGGTGGACATGCGTGACACCACTGTATCCTGCAAAGTTGTGTTATAATGCAAAATACAAACTAACTGTGATGATTCCTACACATGTGGTGTATGATGTTTTCAAAACAAAAGGGGTTTTCCAATCTGGTGCAGAGGACTTAGTTACAGCAGTTATCTGTATGTCTGCATATGGTGCATGTGAGATGAGTTGAGTCCATATGGATTTTAAACATGTGCGTGCTGTTTCATTGGAGCATGAGGGGATAATTCATTGGGGATTTTAGAGAATTATTTTTCAGTTTCCATCATTTTCTTTTGGAAGAGTCTGATATTCTGGTGATTTTAATCCTCAAACTCATTAAAACAGTTTGGACTGCAGAAGCTTAACTTTCAAGGAGCTTAACTTTATACACTACAGTAGACACGCATTCAATATGTGTGTGTATGATATCATCAGATTAAATTAAATTTACTTCACAAGATTGGGCATTATGTGTGTAATAAGTACTGCTCCATCAAGACGTGTTGTCTCTAAAGTATATTATTTTAGTAGACGTATATTATGGTACAAAAAAGTACAATGGCTGGATGTTGAAGAGAAAAATACTCAGTTAAAAAAAGTTATTGATAGTTGGATGTTCATCAGGATATTGGCATCTAAACTATGCGTTTTTGAGCTGCTACTTTATACAGGATTTAAAATTGAGGTTACAATACTACTAAAATTGGACATTGATAATTACTATATGTTATTGGAAGAAGTCTTGACAATGTGAGTAAATGGTTTATTAAATGTAAACGTTTTTTATTCAAAAACATATTCATGCTGCACTCACCTTGGGTTTTACTTCAAAAGGGGCTCCTCGTCTTTTTGTCATATTATACTCCAGGGTAGCAATATAATTATATTCCAAGATCTCAGTGATTATAGTTATTAAATCCAACAATTATTAATTATTTTAGGTCATGTCAAATGGCTGATAGATAATTAGCAGTCATTAAAACAAAGCTTCTGCACTGATTGAATATTTAGTTAATACCTATGCCATTTTTTACAACATATATTCTTCTAAAGTGGAGCTTTTTTCATTGAGCTCCTCCACAGACTTATATTTAATTTAACTCTGACACAATGTGTTCCTGTCCTCTTTCAGATCCTGGTCCATGTAGGCTTCCTAACAGAGGAGTCTGGAGATGTTTTCAGCCCCAAAGTGCTGAAGGGGGGTCCTCTGGGAGAGATGGTCCAGTGGGCTGACATCCTCACAGCCCTCCATGTTTTGGGACACAACCTCAAGATTTCCATGTCTGTCAAGGAGCTGCAGGGGTGAGTTCATGTATTTTAAAGATGCCAAATGCTGGCTGTTTGACATGTTAGTGGTAGACTGTTTTTTAGCAGGTTGTTATGCATTTTTAATATCCTCATTTCTCATCGACTGAATTTTAACTGGTATTACAGGAAAAGTGTTTTCCTGGCAAGCTCTTTGGTGAACAAAGAATTCAAACAATGGAGAAGTCTTGATGAAATAAAGGAAATGGTTGCCTGATTTGAACAGCAGAACTGTATGAAACCATACATTTATAATTTATCTCACACAACTGGTTCAGTGTAATCCTTGATCCTTTGTCTAGCTGCATGCTCACTACTTGCAAAACATATGCATTTTGGTAAAACTTTGCAATTGAAATAACTTCGGCATTAACACTCTCTGGCTGGTCTCTGTGAATACTGTGAGTTCATAAACTGATGTTCTTATACAGTTAATGCTGTTGTTAACCCGTATACCCATTACTTAGTTCATCAATATTTTCAATCAGTCACTGCTTGCATGAAAAGTAGATGTTTTCTTCTAAAAATTCATGGTTACAGGGGACTAGTATCTAATAATAATAATAATAAATTCGATTTATATAGCACCTTTCATTGCTCACAGCAATCCCAAGGTGCTACAGGAGGCATAATAAAAACAAACAAAATAAACAAAAGTTTAATCAAAAGCTTTTTTTAAAAGAAAGGTTTTTAAGCCTTTGGTGGTCTGTGGAGTCCTCAGGTGGTCTGGGAGGGAATTCCACAGACGAGGAGCAGCTGCACAGAAAGCCCGATCCCCCATTGTGCGGGGTTTGGTCCTCGGGGGTGAAGCCGATGGTTAGTTGTGGAGCGGAGGTTGCGTGTGGAGGTTTGAGATGTGAGAAGTTCCTTCAGGTATTGAGGAGCGTTCCCGTGGATGCATTGATGGGTCAATAGTGCGATCTTGTATTCGATCCTGAATGAGACAGGAAGCCAGTGGAGGGAATGAAGAATGGGTGTGATGTGGTTGTATTTTCTCACCCTCATCAGGATCCTAGCGGCACTGTTCTGTACATATTGGAGCTTCTGAAGGCTCCCGCTAGGAGTCCCGATGAGGAGAGCGTTGCAGTAATCGAGCCTTGAGGAGATGAAGGCATGGACCAGTTGTTCAGCATCTGACAGGGAGAGTGTGGGACGGAGTTTTGCAATGTTCCTGAGGTGGTAGAAGGAGGTTTTGCACAGGTGTTTGATGTGGGTGTCAAAGGTTAGATGTCTGTCAAATCTTACACCCTGGTTGGTAACTGGGTTAGGGTTAGGGAGAGAGGGGTATGTTTTGTCCAGAAAAGGTAATGTGGGTTATGGGGGATGACTGGACCTGGTTTGGTGTGCCAACTAAAATAGCTTCTGTTTTGGAGCTATTTAGTTGCAGGATGTTTTCTCGCATCCAGGCCTTTATCTCCTCAATGCAGGTGTTGATCTGATATACAATTATGATTTTGCTGGTGAATTATTCCTTTAAGAGAAGCCAGTGGGCTGGCAACAATATGTCGATACAGGGATTATCCAGACAAGGAAACACGTTGGCTTTGAAAAGAAAATAGGGTTATTGATTTTCAGGGTCAAAGCTATACGTAAACAGTTTGAGTACTTGAATAAAAAAAAGGCCATTTCTAACATCTAAATGTTTCATTAACTGTATCAATTACTCTTACTTATATCATCCTATCAGTTTTATGTATCTCCTTATTAGTAGAGATTCAAAAGCTGTGAAAAAGAAACCTCGTGTTTTCAATGTGCTCTTGTAATCCTACATACAATAGTGCAGTCAACATGTTTAAAGAGTGTGTTGTGCTCTAATTACAGCCAATTCCCACTTTAGATTATGTATGAGGGCCTTAAGGTCCTGTTGATTTATTTGTTGCCGTATTGATCCTGTATCGACGCACTCCACGGCTTCCTGTCAGTGTGACTGCGTTGGTGTGTTTCTTATTCCCTGCATCAGCACGCCTCCATGTTTCTGCTGACGGATACAGCTAAAGAGCCAACACACACACACACACACACACACACACACACACACACACACACACACACACACACACACATACACACACACACACACACACACACACACACACACACACACACACACACACACACACACACACAGGTCCACCCACACACAAACTGACTGGTGGATGGATGTAAATCAACACTGTTGGTCGAGATCCCTCAGGCTTGTTCTGTCCAGCCTATGCAATATCGACTTCATGGCCGAGACTGAATTAATCACACAGGTTGTCAGGCAGGAGATGGATGAATAACTTTAGGGAGTAGACTTATGAATAGTTCTGAGTTTGAGAATACAACTGAGTCACACAGTAAATGGGCCAAGTCTATGTCCAGCCTTGACTGGACCAATAGACTGTCTTCGTGCCATCGTTACTCACGGCGATGACACAGATATAGAGCATGGATCAATATAGTGATGTCATCAGAGACCCCGCTGAACTCCTTTACACTGTGCACCGCCTGAGACAACTCTCACAAATCACAGAAGAAGTATTATATTGACCCCCAGCCTATACAATTCATTTTGTAGACGTATAACACCTCTGTAGGGAGCAGGGGAGAGTATGAAAATCTTGGGGAACTTTATTTCTCATAAATGAGCGTGCAGATTGAAGGGACGCTCACAAGGCCAAGTTTAGTTGTCAGATTTGGAATGGATGTCAGGATCGTTTTTTACTGCGGGTGTATCACTTGGGTGTCTCGGGACCCACATTTTTAAATGGGTCTGTCTCATAGCCCGGGCGACTCTGAAGCATAATACCACTGTGAAGAATTATTTTGTCAACATAGCCCACATGGAAGGAAACAATTACTTTTAGCTGTGGATTACTTGGGAAAGCTGTTGAATCTTCCTTCAAAATGCATTTGGATCCTGACTTAGTCCTTAAAAAACATGAGAGAAAGTGAATCAACTTTGCCTGCTGATGTCAATCTTTCCACTTGGTTTGCCATGTTGAACAGAGAGTGCAGTGTGTCCAATCGTTTTTGGTTTGTGTGTCATTTTTTTGTTCTCACACTTTTCATTTCCCTTGGTCTTTGCCTTGAGTTAGACAATAAAAGAGTGCGTTCCGGTTGAACAAAGTTGGTAATGCATTCTGGCTATCATGGAGTTATACTATAAATATAAAACTACTGTGTTGTCATCTCCTATATCTCTTCTGTTCCCCACAATCTTTGTTGTCTTGATATTTGCTCACCATAATGTTTATAAAACCTTACATTTAAAATAGTATAGAAAGTCATTTAATACTTTAAATGGTCTATTTTCAAATGAATTTGTGTGGGAAGAAATATGCTTTATGGAAGATACAATGTAACTAACTTTTAGTGGCGTACTGATCTGCAACATGCTTTGTTCTGATTCAAATACATATTTATCCACAATTTGTTCTGCCTCTGACTTCGCTACACACACAACTCGTAATTTGAAAAGCACGAGTATTGATTTACTTGGCAACGGGAAATACACAGGGGCAAAACATTATTTGTGAAAGAAAGAGGGTATTCACTCAACAAAAAGCAATGTTTTGCATTGTTATGTTGGGTCTCTGTGCTCTCACACATTGGCTTTCTGCATATTCACATCAAGCAAATGCAGTCATCGTTTTGTCAGTAAAGTATCGGGCGATAGTTGACAACACCTTCCGCAGCTTAAAATCAACATTTCACTCAAAATAGCGCTCCGATGCAAATCAGAAATGTTTCCACAAAGATGGCTGATGTTGATGTATTTTGGTACCAAAGTACAAAGTCATGTCTGCTGGTGTGATGCACCCAAATAGACATTCTGACAGATAAACTATGTGCTATTACATTGTTTTGGGTGAATAATTCCTTCAGAACTTCTGACATTTGTGACTTCAAAGTATACTACAGCTCTATTTCAGTTCAGATTAATTTTTTAACAAAAATGGTCTCTTACAGGACTCCCATGATGTCTCAAAACATATTCTTTCTCCTCCCGTAATACTCTCAATTGTTCCCAGTATCGCCAAAAGTGTGTGGACATACTGCCCGAATGTTCGTCCTGTCCCGAATAATGAACACACAGAAAAAAGGCTGCTTAGTGGAAGCTGAGTCCAAACTTAGATTTAGACCATAGACTGTATATATAAAGATTTAGACACACATATATTGCTTTTCTTAAGGCAACACTGACCAGCATTAGGACAAAACTGAACAAAAAGTGCACAGGGTCCATCCAACTTCCACTATTCTACAACTACAACTCCAACTTGTGTGTTGGTGTGCATGTGTGTTACATTGCCTTTATGGCCACATCTGAGAGTTTTAGTTTGCTGAGGAGGAAGCAGAAGGTAGCTGTAATAGGCCACTGAGGGGAGGATTTGGTCTCCTGTATATAACATACATCCTGATTTGTTGTTTCCAGTCAGTACTACTTTCACCGGGATGGACTTTAGTGATCACTAGAGATGCATGAGCAGGGGAAATGGAGACTAAATGAAACTCTGGCCCACAGACAATATGCTTGAATGTTAATAAACCAGCATGTATGGAAAAATGTTCTATTGATTTAATCGGGAGCCAGGATGCATTATACTTAAATATATAGCACCAACAATAGACCTAATGGTAAACTATGTTTTGTGTTTTTGTGATTGTGTTGTAGCCTCCACTCAATGTAAAGGTTTTACAGAAAACCTTTTATTAATCATCTCCCTTTTGTGCCATATCTAAGAGTGATGAGAACATGTGAGTGCAGAAGCCGGTGGGGGAGGGTTAGGGAGGAGAGGGGAGAAAAGCGAAGTGCTGTGTTAGCATCTCTGGGGTTTGGTGGGGACTTATTGTGTTATTAAAATATGTAAATAATGGCCCTTTGCATCAGATGTTCTCTTTTTTTGAAGGCTCCCTGATAAATGCTTTGTTTTGGATGTTACACTGCCCTTCATTTCCGCACAAAGCAGAAATTCCACCATTCACCTGCCCACACACAACAGCACACAGTAATTTGATACAGATGTTTGCATCTCCCCGTTTCTGCTGAGTGTGCACTAACTGAGCAGCTTGATGGAAAAGAAGCTGCATTTATGCCAATTAGATTGGAAAGGTCCCTGAGATGTATTAGTGTGAGAAGGAGTAAAGACAGGGCCCTGCCTGCTCTACATTACAAAGTCAGTGCAGATCACTGAGAGCTGCTCGGTCAATGTGAAGGTGGATGGTCAGCACCTCTGGGCCCAATCCTGTCACTTCAGTAAATGATATAGTTTGGACTGAATTAGGAGGCCTGTATACTCAGAACTGCTGGTCCCATGGTCTTATAGAGTCGGGGGAAAAACACAGCATTCACCTTCCTCATGTTGGATTAAGGGGGGCTCCGTCTGATCAACTTCACTTTCTGAAACTGACGTCTCTACACAACAAATTGCAACTAACAAATCATCATTAAAAAACACACCTGTTCACCCTGGCCTTCGGGCCCTAGCCCTTTCTTGGTCCCCCGGCTTCCTTTATTTTTTGTTTGCCCTTTGATTGTCTGTTTGTTTTGTTTGTCCACCGTGTACAGCGACCTTGGGTCCCTTGAAAGGCGCTATACAAATATAATTTATTATTATTATGAATGCCTTTCGAAACTGCCTGGTAATTTGAACAGAGAGAGGGGTTATGCAGTGTGTCCAATCGTTTTTGGTTGGTGTGTCGTTTTTTTTTGTTCTCACACTTTTCATTTCCCTTGGTCTTTGCCTTGAGTTAGACAATAAAAGAGAGCGTTCCGGTTGAACACAGTTGGTAATGCATTTTGGCTGACATGCTACACTATACATATACAACTACAGTATACATATAAACCTACTGTGTTGAAACTGACGTCTCTACACAACAAAGTGCAACTAATGCCTTTCGAAACTGCCTGATAATTTACTATGCTAAGACAACAACGTGTGCGCCCCTTCTCTATGACTACTTGTGTACTTACATTTTTCTAATCAAACATCATCTCAGTTGCTGTCTAAAACTGCTCAAATGGTAAACTCATCAGATCTTATTAATGGTTATCACATTGGAGTTTCCTTTCTTTCTTCATCCAAATTGGTGCAAAGATTAATTTGCTACTTTTGTTCTGTTTTGTATATTTTAGTCTTAGCTTTTTCCTAGTATTATGGAAAACAAGCAATGTTCTAAAGGAGCATGTTTGGCAAACAGCTTGGGCAGTTAGACTTTTTCCATTATAATATTATTCCTTGGAGTCAATTTATTTATTTTTTTACTTGCTTTTGTCCTGATTGTAAAATCCATTTAAGTTATTACTCCCAGTCTCCTCCCCCCAAGCTCAGTTCTCTTGCCATTTTAATTCCTGCTCTGCTTCTGTGCACTGTGTCTGTCTCCGGCACATCCTCTCAACTGTTCTTCTACTTAAGGTTGGCAAGTTTCACAATCTTATTGCAACCCCAGGGTAAAGTCCCAGTTGCCATGGAGATCTGACTTCTGGCCTTTTGTGTGTGGAGGTGAAAAAACAGAGTTAAAGCCAATCAACCCTTCGAATACAGTAAAGAAAGAGAAAAGAAGAAAAGTGTATTTTATCCTTGTGACCGTGTGCTGATAATAGTGTGACTCGACAGATACGAGGCTACAGCAGCGAGGCACATTCAATATGATTCTCCACTAAGAACGCGAGGAGATTTAGTTCTGGTGTTGTTTTGTTCAACAAGTACATTTGAGAGCACAACGAGATTGCTAAAGTTACCTTTGAAAAACATGGAATTCCTTTTATTTTACCCTTTTGTCACACTACAAGGGCCCCAAAGTGCACGCCTGTGTGCACTCGACAGACACATGGAGCACTCTTGTGGTCTGCACGACCACAACTCCCGCTTGAAAGTGATATTGATAGGTTTCACCCAAAACAAAAATCTAATACTCCCTCCAATCCCGTAGTTAGTCCATGTGTCCCTCTCTTATTTGGTCTATCATGAGTCTCTGAACTCAACTGATTTCTGTTCATAGTTAATGCTGCTGGTGGTATGGGTTACAGTTAAACTGCTCATGTGTTGCTGTAATCATTTAGCAACTTGTGCTTTTGTTCTGAACAACTGCTACCGGTGCTCTGAAGAAAAAGGTTCAATTGTCTGTAGAGGCCGAGATCTGTTTTTACAACACTTTTATTAACAGATAACAATTGTTATATAGACCATCTGTACATAAATATGTTGCACCTCAAGTTTCATCTGTCCTATAAAAGTTGTTGTATGTGCGTCCTCTCTGCGTTGCCAACTAAATTGTCATTTCAGTAATTGTAGTTCAACATCTACAGTAGTATTTTCCTGTCCGCTGTTTCCAGTGACGTTATTGAAGCCAACCAATCAAATAACAAAAGGAATCTCACTCTTTCTCCAGATGCTAATCCCCTGACCTCCTTCAGGATCTTAAGGAACTAAGTCATTATCTGGATTATTTAATGTATTATTTCATGTAAAAAAAAATCAGCCAGTTTGTAAGTCTATCTTTTTGTGATAGGGAGTGTTTCACTGTAAGAAAAATCCGCCATGTGTTCCTGTGAATCTGTGTGTGTGAATATACCACTGCAGTAGGGACTGATGTGAAGGAGCTAAAGCTAGTTTGCATCATAAGCTCATCGCTATAAATCTGGTGATTTGGCTCGTGAAAATGGCTTGCATAACCCAAGAGATTAATGCAAAAAGAGCTATCAGTGAGGTTACGTAATGCCTTGTCAAATTGGTTTGGTCCTCAGATTCTCTCAGTTGCACACTTGTTTTTCTCTGTATTTTACTCTCTGTCTTGCGTTCATGCATTCTGCTTTCTTTGTGGCCTCTTCATATTCTTTTAATCTTTTTCTCCCTTCTCTTTTCTGTTTCCTTGCAGTTGTCTCCAGTTGCTTTTGGTCACATTTCCTCTCTCCCTCTTTGATCTGTGTGTCAACATGAGTTGGCTTAACGTGTTCTGGCCTTGTGAAATGGTTTATGTGTTTCAAAAGTCTGATGTAAAACATGTAATAGAATTGTAGTTAATGGTGTGGCTTCGACAAACTCTAGCTTTGAAAGTGTGCATTTCCTCTGAGAAATACAACTTGTGCAATCTGCAGAATAAGCAGGTGAATGGGAATATGTGGGTGGTTGTGGGAGTTGGTGTTTATTGAAGTGTTTGGTCTTGTTCTTCTTTTTTGTTCTGAGGTGTTTCTGTTTTCCCATGAAAAATCACAACCCCCTCCCCATTAATGTCTTGTTATTTTGTCCATGTTTCCTCCTCCTCCACCTTCATCCCAACCCATCAACCTGACTCCCTCACCCTCATCATTAATGTGTAGCCTAGAGAAACTAGAGTCGGTGACCTCGGTTCACCTCCTGCTCTCCCACAGGCTGGCTACTAGCTGCCTTAGTAAACCCCGAGGACACACAGACACATGCATACAAATCCTCTTTCAAACATTTCGTTATGAAGGGAGTGTGTCCCTGGTCTCTTTATTCGAGATAAGCTGCTGAAGTGTATGAACATCGTAAACTGATATATGAAGTGTAGCTGCTAAACAATTACATCAATCAGAAAAAAACAGCGTATATATATAAATATGTGTGTGTGTTTTTGGTAGAGCGTCAGCTGGTCTCTTTGTTAAAATCTAGAGCGTGCAAATTAGTAGTACGCTCTGTCTGCATCATTTTGTCAGCTTAAAGTGTGTGAGTTAGCAGAAACAACTGCTATCTCCTCTCAGATACGGTTCTCTCCTCTCCTCCTTTCTTGCCTTGTGGCTCCTCATATGTGTTCCCTTTTCTATCAGTCTTGCTCCCTCACGCTTTGTCTCCATTGTTTCCCTCTAAGCTCAAATCAATGTGCTTGTTAGCAACTTCGCAGATTTGTACAGCATTTCATCACCCTACCCTTACTAACCCCTTACAGACAAACCCTCACACAACACCAGCAAACACTTGGTAATGACTTCCTTCTTTCCTTGTCTCAGATTTAAAGTTTGAGGGGTAAAAACGGTTGTGGCCCATGGGTGACTTTGTCTTTCATCACTGGTGTTGCTTGACTTACAACTCCCTCTGACATTACCTCTAATTGGTCTGCCTGACACAACTGGGACTAGGAACAAATAGGCCAAGTTGCTGCTTCTGTTTCTAAAGCTGATTTAGCATAATACTTGGTATAGTTACATGTTCGGGTCTGTGTCTGCTGGTACATCACATCTTGTCAAGTGTTAACAAAAGTTGTATGTACGACGTAATAAAGGTTCGTCAGCCGAAAATCCAAACCTTTTACTTTGATATCACTTTGATAGCTACCACTGCCTAAGTGTGGTTTTCATATGATGCCAGACAATAACACTTTTGTCTCGCTCGTAGTCCATAAATAGTTATTTGTAATGTGTTTCTGCATAGTTGTTAGCCAGCTAGTTGTTGAATATAGGCTAAGGGGGGTCTGCCCTCTACAAGCTGTAGGCCTCAGACAGTTGGCTCTTGCTGAACAAAGTGAGGAGTGAAAAAAAAGTTGACAGGTACAAGAGGAAGTGTGAGAGGTGTGATGTGCGTGTTGCAAGGAAGTATGTGGGTTTACTAAACACACATACTTTTCAATCTTCTCTTTCTGGGAAATGGAAGCAGAAGAAGAGAGTTTTAGTCCTGAATGAACTCCAAGCACCGGGGACACTTTGAGCCGAGCTCCAGTCAAACCAATGCTATCAGCCATTCATCAATCTCCTTTCCCTCAACTAGCTTTCTTTCTCACAAGAAGTTACCTGAGGCAGACAGAAAAGGAAATAAGGAAAAGGACAAAGAGGCGTTGGAGGATGTGTAATGTCATGTAGTAACACATCTTGCTTTTCACTCTGTCTGTATGACCAATTACAGCCTTCTTCCCACAGTTTTTCAGTAAACCAGGCTTTTGTTGTTCTTATGGCTGACAGACAACACAGCAATCATTGTTAACAGATAAAAAAGACACCTACACAGCTGAATTGTGATTTATAGAAAGATTTGCTTTAAACATAAAAGTAGATTTTCATTAACAAATGTTAACAATTACATGATCTTTTTGTATCTCCTTTCAAAAAGCTAGAGGCCAATCTTTAAAAGGATTACATAATACTGGACTGAGGCATTCTAATTGCAAAAAAGGGCCTTTAATAAAACTGTAAGGGTGATGCACCATAGTAAATGATAAAAGGTTTTTCTAATAATTGTAACATTGATTTGTCTATCACTGTATAAGCCTTAAAGTGGATGTGGTTTTTTATCCAAGAGGTTTATCAGGAATAGTTTATATTCTATTATTTATATGGGCAAGGTTATTATCAACTGAGTTGGATGGCATATGAGGTTAAACGACTTAGATACTTTAGTGGGATGCTGAAAGAACTACATTTGTGTTCATGTTATGAAAAGTAATGAGTCCTTTGCTTGAAATATTATCAACATCATAATGGATCTTAATTGGTTCTCAGTGCAATGGTGCAAGACCGCAGCTGATAAATTGGTGTGCATCACCTGCAGAGCAAGCACAGAGTCATCAATTCTGATGTTGGGAAGCATGCAGTCATGCATTAAAGGAAAATATCAATAGTTACACCATCAATTATGTGCATTGTAAAACTAAACCCTCGGTAGAAGATCACATACAGTACATGGTGCTATTGCTTTATCTGTGTTCTTGGTCAGTGTCATCTCTCTATTCTTCATCAACCCTTTGAAATCTATAATAGTATCTTTAACGCCTAAAGTAATTGAAATGCCATTTAAACTAGAGACACCAATTTATCACATCTGGGCCAAGCACGGCTGAAATTGGGGTCAGAAACAGCCTATTATCCACATGTTCCTTAGCAAACTTGACAGTGCTTGTTAGTTATATCAGAGCCCTTATTATCTCCACTTTTATTGAAAGAAAGTGCAGCTGATGTGAGCAAAGTCAAGCATCATTTGGAGCTGGGCCTTCATACTGTACCTCACAAACCTCTCTGGAGTTGTTAAAAGTCAAGGCGAGAACCCAAAACATTTTGCTCAATGATGCTGTCAGTGTTTCCTCTTCCTAATGGCGCACAAAGAAACTGGCTGTCAAAGCCGGCTCTAACTGATATCAGTACACCTGATATCTATGTGTCTTCTCTGAGAAGACATGTGGGCCATTTTAGTGCAGCCAGCCTTGAAATTAGGCTGAGCGAAGAAAGGGGTTGATTTCACTAAATCTAAATGGATTGCTGTCGTATCACCTTTACTTTTTCTTTGATTCCCACTTTGTCTAACCTTAGCCTCTTTTTCTCTCTATCTCCAGTTTGTGCAGGTTTCTTCGTAATACCTGACCTTAAATGCAGTCACAAAACACACTGACAGTGCTTTTTGTGAAACACTGCAGACAGAATGTTCTGCTTCATGAAAAAAACTACATTATCTAGCAGTCGGTAACATCAATGTATAAAAAAGCTTTTCCACAGCTTTTCCACTGCAAGTAAAATCAAGACTTACCTTTGTAATTTCATAGTAGTATTACTTCCGACTTAAATCAGCCCAGCAGAAAATGACCCACTTAAATGTACCAGGTGCCATTTACTAGGAGCTATGTTGAATTGAGGCCGTTAACTATAACGTTTCAAATCGCTGAACCTATGTGATGATTGTGTGGTTGTGCGGTTGTGTATACATTGTACGTGACGAGGAACAGAATATTCTTGACACTTCTCTAAGCAGTTGACCAATCACAGAAGAGCCTGCCAGTTACACAACCATACCAGACTGGGCTTTGGTTTCAGACAGAGGGTGAAAAGAAGTGCTGCAGCACAGGCAGTATGAGAATAAAAGACCTTATTAAACATAAACAAGCATCTAAACCTACAATTGAACTTAAAAATCCAAATATGAACCTGAAAATGGGCATAATATGTCCTCCTTAACATGGTTACTACTTATGCGTCACTGCTCCAATCATATAAGGGACACTATTTGTAGGGAAACAACAACAGCAGCTTATTTCACCAAGTTTGAGAGGCACAGGTGAGAGGCGGATCTATTTCCTGTCGTTTGACTGCCACTGGCAAACAGTTTTTCTCTAAAGCCAGTGTGGGTTTGAAAGTCAGATTTCAGGTGTGTGCTCCAGCTAAATTCAAGCAACTGAGTGCAGCTTCAGAGGGTCAATGGCCTACAACACATGGTGAAAATTAGTTCTCAGTTGGCACCACTCTGTCAGCGGGGTAATACTAATGAGTTCACTCGAATACGCTTTGTGTGTGTGCCAATGTGTGTGCGTGTGTGGGGGGTGTTGGTTTTTCACTTGCATGTGCACAGCCACTTGACTTTGCATGATTTGTGAGTGTTTATTACTACACATTCATCCATATGTGTGTGTTCGCTCCTCACTTGATTGAAAGGCATCTGCTTGCTGTATCTTTGACTGGCACTCACCTTCTGTTTGGTTCCTCCCTGAGTGTCGGTGGCAGGTTGCAAAGTGGATTTATGTGATATGCACCATGTGTGAAAACAAATTGATATGTGTCTCTGCCAAAGTATCTATTTACTCATCCATATCAGACCGTATGCATTTTGATATACAGTGTGGGTGCTGTGCCTTTTAACATGTGTTTGGTCAGTGTGTGTGCTTTCAATTCCCTCAACTTCTTCTGTCACAGCCAATGCCCACTCCTATTCTTCTTGATTTAGTAGGAATAGCTCTAAAGTTGCTGACAAAGGGAGAAAAGGAGGACTGTCTGACGTTTTGGGAGACCACACAGGAACTGGCTTTGTTAGCAAAGGGTAGAAGCAGTGTGAATGTGTATGTGATTCAGTATACGTGTTTGTAACTAAATAAAAAAAAAATCACATTTAATCGAAAACCAAATCCCACACTTGAGGTCATGAAGGTGTTTTCTCCAACTTATTATGACTTCATCCTAAAGCCCTCTCTCTCTCTCTCTCTCTCTCTCTGACGCCCGCCTCTTGCGGCTAACTTGTCATTTCTCCTTTCACCTTGCTTCCCCATTTTTCTCTCTCTCCTCCTCCCCCTGCTTCACTAATTCTCCCTCTCTTCATCTGAGAGTTTTATTATCTCTGACAGGACTGCTGGATTTTTTCCTTTTCCTTCTTTCATCTTTGATTCATCCTTCCCTCTGCTGCACTGTCATTCTCTCTCTATCTCTCTCTCTCTTTCTGTATATTGGTGTTTATAATGCCTTGCGGCTCCCTTATCTAGTGCACCCTGCCTTGGCTGATAACTGGTGCCTGTCAGCTGCTTGTAGCACTGACGTAGATTAATACGTGTTTTGGTGCATATTGTTTTTTTTGGGTTAACGATTGTGTTGATTGCTACGTATGTGTGCTTGTTTGTGCCAAAGAGAAACTTTGCCTATGCGCACACAGATTACCATCCTGAGAGTAATCAGAGGCGGATATGGAAACGGATGATTACATGGCTATTTGAGGGTTTGATTATGTGTGTGTCTGTGTGCATGTCTGTGTGTGTTAATGCATATGTGTTTGAGATTGTGTATGTGTGTGCCCAAGTATTACTTTATTGCGTGGAACATTTTGGTTTTGCAACATTATTACTGTTTTTGGCGGGATTTCTTTTAAATTGAAGTAACTACACACACACACACACACACACACACACACACACACACACACACACACACACACAGTCACACAACTGAGGCAACTTCTTGACATGTAAATAGACTCGTCTTCCTAAAATGGAAGCACTACGCTGCCAAGAGCTTCCTCCAGGGTCCACACATAAGAGGATCAAGCTGGTGTTGCACAATGTTATCATCATGTCACGGTGATAAAGTTTCAAACTAAGTTTCAAGGCAGCAAGCTTTTGATGTTACCTTATGCAACACCAAGGTAACATATTTGATGACATTCACGACTAAGATATTTTATATTGCAATATTTTTGCAATGCTCTTCTATAAAAATTGCTTGTAGTAGGGTTGGGCCAATTCCTTCATCCATCGCAGATGGCTGTCAGTCATCGACCACTGAACCCAATATTGTTATTTTATGGCTCCATACCCTCCACACCAGGTTGGGGGTCTGTGAAGGCACTAATGGCGTTCATTGCGTGTCAGAAACATTCACGTCATGGTTCAAATATTTCTAATTGAGTGTTGCTTCTGGACAGCAAACACAGGAGTAAGAGAGACAAAGAGATCTCATGGTACAAATGCAAGTATTTATACCGTCTATGTAACCCACACATTTCTATCACCACAGATAAAATGAAGACATCCTTTTTAACGTAATGGTGGACCAGTTGCTGCTCCAAGTGCTCACCATTGCAGCAGAGATGAGAAACAAATTAGGCTAACTATACAGGTGTGAGGGACCTGTATATTTAATTATTTTTATAAACAATATAATTTCAATAAATAAATACCATATCTAATTTTGAGCATATCATCACAGCTCAATACTACACAAAACTTGTGATGAACGTTTTAGGACTTCAACCCATCACCAGGATGACCGCTCTTGAATATTAAAATGGAAGTGATTTACATATTTATTTTGTATGCATAATATTTATGAGGATTAATCTCAGTCCTCGATGTAAAATAGGACAATAATATGAAGTTGTAAATGATCTATCCATGTTGTTTAAGTCCTGCAAAACAGATTGTGAAAGTTCTGTCAAGAGCTTATTCTTGCTTCAGTCAGGAAAGAAAAGGGTAAAAATAAAGATGTGATTAAAATAAAGTGCCTAGCTCTAGATGTCAAAACATTTTCATCACATTGATGTGGAAAACATATATGGTTGTGCCAGTGCAATTTTTCCTTTAATAAAATAAATTGAGAAATATGTGCATAGACACAACTTAGCTAATGCAATACAAAGCTACCCTCACATGTTTTTTCATGTCTTTATTTTATGGCAGAACACACACATATTCACACACATTCTGTGCAGTGCTAGTCTCAGCTGCTTTCACTGTCGTGTTACCGATGACCCCGTGACCCTCTGTCAGCCAGGACAGGGGGGATGACTTTAGCTGACAGACTGATTGAGATGCCCTTCAACTTTGTTGTGCACACACACACACACACACACACACACACACACACACACACACACACACACACACACAAAACCTGGCAAAGAGGCATAACAGACCTATGTATCAACTCATACTATATAAGGATTATTATTATTTATTATTATTTTATACAATCACTAGAAACCAGGCATAAGTGAGAAAAGATGTCTCCATTTCTGCACACCTTGACCAAGACAAACACACACACCCTTCCCCACACACACATATATAGTAATAGATCTATGTGCAAAATGACAGATATTATCTCTCCACAAGCTATACCGTATCGAATTGCATAACAGCCTGCTAAATTGCTCCCCAGGAGATCAATAGAGTAATTTTCTATTGAGTGGAATAGCTATAGAACCATGTGCAGAACAACAAACCAGTAACACAGACATGCACACAATGAAACACACAAAGAATGCACACTTACATACAGCATTTCACTGAGATTGTATTGATTGCTCATTTATTGAAAGAGAAGAACGTTTTTAAAACTGTTTTTGCCGATATATGAAGTGTGTAAGGAGGAGATGTAACACACTGTGTCCTGTTTCCGTGTGAACATCGTCATGGTCATGTGACTGCAGCACAGGCTTGCATTGTGTTATGATTTTAAGGTGACAGGTGATTTCGTAGCTCAAGCATCTGCATTCACATACTTGCACGGACCATTTGTCTGAGCTTAGGGCGGTTTCATATGGAATATATATGTTTATTTTATTTTCAATATGTATTGAATTGAATATGACAATACTGGTACAATTGTATATGTATAGCCCTCAGAACACATACTATATATGTAAATATTTGTGTTCTGAGGGCTCGTTGACTACAAGCCAGCTAGGAGACAAGAGAACCCTGGGTAATTGCACTCCTCTGTGGCCCTGCATGGCACTCGAATTGTACAGTATCTGGGATGGCTGCCATCGTGTGTGCGTGCTTGCGAGTGAGTGCGAGGTTTGTGTGTGTTTGTTATTTTGAGCCTCATAGTATGATATTTTCTGTGTGTCAGCATTAATGCATTCACAGTAAGTTATGATATGTACAGTATAATGTGTGTGCGCACAATGGGGCGATGACTCTATATCATCTGTGTGGCCTAAAGTTGAGCTAAAATCCAACTAAATATATATGTCCTGATGTTATATTGTGCTTTATGCTGTCCTGTAGGCATTTAACTGAAACTGTATTTGATTCTTGCCTACTGAATGTTCAGTTCTTCGATTAATCATTTTATGTATATCATTTCAAACTATAGTAAATTTGACCCTGCTCTACTTTCAGATCATCACCTCTGCCTACTGTAACTGCAACTGTAGATTTTACTTGAAACTTTATTGTTAAAAAAATCGAAAATGGATTGTTATGGATTAAATATAAAACCATAGATTTGGACATTTCAAAATGTACTTCCACTAATTACAAATGAGCTTTCACCTGTTTTAATATGTTTGTAGCAAGTCTGACATGGACTCTTGTAAAGTGTGTAATTAGCAATACATCCACATTTAGTGTCATGCCATAGAATTGCCCTGAAACTGGAGTGAATAGGTTGTTAATACTGTACCGACTTCTATCAAAGGGTGCATGTAATGGACAGCTGGTTCAGAGGAGCTTTGTAAAAATAAACAGAGATTTAGAGATCAGGTATTCAGGTATGTATTTTCATCAGCAACAATTGTCCTTCAGCATTCATTAACAAAAGAGAGAGCCAAACTAGACCAGCTGCTGCTTGAATGCTGCCATGCTGCTCTTTTCTGACCTGTTGGTCGATTTCAGTCCCTGTTTCTCTCTTTGTTTCCTGTCCTCCTTTCTTTTTGTTTTCTTTTATTATTTTTTGAATCCCAGTAAGCATTCATGTAATATACACTGAACAAAAATATAAATGCAACACCTTTGTTTTTGCTCCCATTTTTCATGAGATGAACTCAAAGATCTAAAACATTTTCTATATACACAAAATAACCATTTCTCTCAAATATTGTTCACAAATCTGAAAAAATCTGTGATAGTGAGCACTTCTCCTTTGCCGAGATAATCCATCCTACCTCACAGGTGTGGCATATCAAGATGCTGATTAGACAGCATGATTATTGCACAGGTGTGCCTTAGGCTGGCCACAATAAAAGGCCACTCTAAAATGTTCAGTTTTATCACACAGCACAATGCCACAGATGTCGCAAGTTTTGAGGGAGCGTGCAATTGGCATGCTGACAGCAGGAATGTCCACCAGAGCTGTTGCCCGTGAATTGAATGTTCATTTCTCTACCATAAGCCGTCTCCAAAGGCGTTTCAGAGAATATGGCAGTACATCCAACTGGCCTCACAACCGCAGACCACGTGTAACCACACCAGCCCAGGACCTCCACATCCAGCATGTTCACCTCCAAGATCGTCTGAGACCAGCCACTCGGACAGCTGCTGAAACAATCGGTTTGCATAACCAAAGAATTTCTGCACAAACTGTCAGAAACCGTCTCAGGGAAGCTCATCTGCATGCTCGTCGTCCTCATCGGGGTCTCGACCTGACTCCGGTTCGTCGTCGTAACCGACTTGAGTGGGCAGATGCTCACATTCGATGGCGTCTGGCACGTTGGAGAGGTATTCTCTTCATGGATGAATCCCGGTTTTCACTGTTCAGGGCAGATGGCAGACAGTGTGTGTGGCGTTGTGTGGGTGAGCGGTTTTCTGATGTCAATGTTGTGAATCGAGTGGCCCATGGTGGTGGTGGGGTTATGGTATGGGCAGGCGTATGTTATGGACGACGAACACAGGTGCATTTTATTGATGGCATTGTGAATGCACAGAGATACGGTGATGAGATCCTGAGGCCCATTGTTGTGCCATTCATCCACGACCATCACCTCATGTTGCAGCATGATAATGCACGGCCCCATGTAGCAAGGATCTGTACACAATTCCTGGAGGCTGAAAACATCCCAGTTCTTGCATGGCCAGCATACTCACCGGACCCATTGAGCATCCCAATCTGGATCGGCGTATACGACAGCGTGTTCCAGTTCTTGCCAATATCCTGCAACTTCGCACAGCCATTGAAGAGGAGTGGACCAACATTCTACAGGCCACAATCAACAACCTGATCAACTCTATGCGAAGGAGATGTGTTGCACTGCGTGAGGCAAATGGTGGTCACACCAGATACTGACTGGTTTTCGGACCCCCCCAATAAAGCAAAACTGCACGTTTCAGAGTGGCCTTTTATTGTGGCCAGCCTAAGGCACACCTGTGCAATAATCATGCTGTCTAATCAGCATCTTGATATGCCACACCTGTGAGGTAGGATGGATTATCTCGGCAAAGGAGAAGTGCTCACGATCACAGATTTGTTCAGGTTTGTGAACAATATTTGAGAGAAATGGTTATTTTGTGTATATAGAAAATGTTTTAGATCTTTGAGTTCATCTCATGAAAAATGGGAGCAAAAACAAAAGTGTTGCATTTATATTTTTGTTCAGTGTAACAAGCCCTTCCTCACTGGCCGAATTCTCCCTCCATTCACTATTATAACATAAAGTCCGACACACACGGTGACTGATGGACATCTGCAGGCAAACAAAAGGCCTGACTGAGCTGCAGCGCTGCACAATGAAAATTGATTGACCATAATATGGTTTTGCTAGCTTTCCGCAATGAATAACCAGAGATGTTGCTGCAATCATTGTGAATTACAGATTTTTTTGATAGCTTTCATAATAATGCTGAGTGTGTGTGTATATGTTAGTGATACAAAGCATTCACGGGGATATATATTCATTTAATTTAGTATGAAAAATTCATTCAGCCTGGTATTGATATAACAAAGCCAACCTGAAGCTCTACATCTTCTCCTCATTGGATTTTCTTCAGTCTTGGGGCATTGATAGGCTGACAATATGTCTGACCTATGCATCTAATATTGAGTTAAACTGTAGCATTGTCAAGGCTGCTGCTGATACATCAATGCATTAACATAGACAAAAAACCCTGTTTGTCACATTACCAAAACTGTTTTTAAGACAGAATATGATGTGGTAGTTAAAACAAGCAAAATGTTCTGTTATGACACTACATCCCTTGATATGGAAATCTGTTATATTATTATATTCCTAATCATTCGTATCTCCGTTATGCAAAAGGTGTCAAAAAAATCTTTGTGACCTAAATAGCAGAAAACATTACAATTAAAAGAGTGTTAAATACAAAAATAATGAGACGACAGTATGTTCATTGAATACATTGAGCTTACATTGATGTACAAACTGCGACTGAAGGTGTTTTGTTATTAAGAAGTCTGTGAGGTCAAGGTGTAGAGGGTGTACATTATTCTCTTAGACCTTTTCTTCCTTTTTATACTTCTATCTTTAGTGTCCCTCTCTATTTATTTTCACAGAGTTCATCTTTGACCTTTAGCTTTCAGTTTAAAGGAAATAGTCTAGCACATAGATATTTCAGTAGAAAATGATTGTGCAAAAAAGCAGGCCACGATGTGACATCTCTTAAGCACCTGAAAAAGCGTTTTTCTTCAGTGCTCTATAATAAATAAATACATTTGAAAGAAAAGTGAGTTTTGTGAGTCGTCAGTGTACCTTCCTTGGGTCTGGTGTTGGACCTAAGGCATATTTTTCATATAAAACCTCTGTAGCAAATAATACTGTCGGAAGCTTGCTTTCACTTATCATCTCTAAAATGTGATTGGTCCTTATTGAATGGATTCTTTAACTATGGGAGTTCTCTATTATCTAAGAGGACAGAGGCATGGTATCGCTAATGGAAACTAGACAAATAAGGGGCACTGCACTCCAGGCAGAGTGCACACTTGAAATCCCATCATGCTATTTCATAATGTGTTACGGGGCTTTGAACCACAAATGTCGGCTACCTTGTATAATGCTTGGATGCAGGCTACATTACAGTTGGGAATTTATAAACCGCTGTGGTTTGAAATGTCAGAGGCGTGGAAGTTGGAAACTTTTCGGGAATATACTTATAAGATAGGCTCACAAGAACAAGGTACATTGTTTATGCCCCCCATCACTTACATGTATACCACATTAGAAAAGAGAATAGAAGAAAATAGAAACCTATCCTTTTGACGATCTTACGGCCAATGTTTTTATTTAGCATGTAACCACTCAGCTACCAAGGCTCTGCTAAAAAGCTCATATGTATACAAAAAAAACACTGCAGTTGTAGGCTTACAGTACTACCACAATTTAAATGGTGTGTTTACTGCTGTGTTGTTGTGGTTAGCAGCTGTCTGCAGAGCAGCTCAATCCAACGACCCTTTAGACAAGCAGGGCAGCCATAAGGACTCCAATGTAAAACTATCATAGCAGGATGAAACTCACCAGGGGTAAGAATTGCATTACAGTTTCCATTAGCCTTTGGCCTCAACTTTCACAGAAATAAGAGCTAAGTAAGAGCGAGAAGACCACTCACAGGTCAGATATCCAATAGCAGGTATGTCGGCACGGTAACAGAGAGGCCCTCAGTCGATCAATACGTTGAAACTGAGTCAAACAAGGATGTGAAACTGGACACAGTACATCATCAAGTGTGTGTGTGTGTGTGTGTGTGTGTGTGTGTGTGTGTGTGTGTGTGTGTGTGTGTGTGTGTGTGTGTGTGTGTGTGTGTGTGTGTGTGTGTGTGTGTGTGTGTGTGTGTGTGTGTGTGTGTGTGTGTGTGTGTGTGTGTGTGTGTGTGTGTGTGTGTGTGTGTGTGTGTGTGTGTGTGTGTGTGGTGTGTGTGTGTGTGTGTGTGTGTGTGTGTGTGTGTGTGTGTGTGTGTGTGTGTGTGTGTGTGTGGGTGGGTGGTTGTGGGAGTGTGTCATGTGCTTAACTGTATAAGTGCCTCTGTGTGTATATGATGTATATCTGCTCTCTTGTGAGATCCAATGGCCTGCCTTTGAATATATAAGCACACACACACACACACACACACACACACACACACACACACACACACACACACACACACACACACACCCACACACATACCCTCATCACATCAGTTTTTCTCTTTCAATTTGAGTTATCTCTGTCTTTCTCTCTCTCCATTCACCACCTGTTGTTGCTGCTGGTTTATTTCAGCCAGGTCATTATGCATTCAGCTCTTTTCATCCAGTTTGTTTGAATTATATTTTTGCTAAAAGCCTCCCCAGCTTGACCTTGATTGAATTCAGCATTCCACACATGATTATATCTGATCAACAAAGACACTTTCAATTTAACTTTCAGTGAAAACACTATTTATTTGTTGTATCTTAACTCCAGGGAATTAGATTTTTTACTTTGATACAAGAAACGTTTTCCCAAAGCAAGCAGAGATGTAAACAGCGATGGGTATTCCATTATTTCACATCACCTTGTCGGGTTACTTCATGCAGTCACTTAATGGCATGCTGGTGGTCTGTATCAAGTGTGACTACAACAGTTCATTTTTATATTCCACCTTAGGCTGTTCTGTATGAAGGTAGATATGGCCTAATGCTGCCATATTTACAGTCTGTTTGTCTAATTTAGGTTGGGGTTTTTGCTCTGTTGCTTGACGCTCGAGCATTACAGGGTTCGGGGCTTTTATTTCATCCGGGCGGCATATATTCTAAAAATGTTTTCTTCTGGTTATGCGAAAAATGTATTGTTCACTTTTCCTCTTATTACACCTCACTGCTGTGTTGTCTGCACTTAGAAATGAACTGTCATTCAAACAGGAATGTCTGATGATTATGTTTTATTATGTATTCTCTGTATCTGGAGCTGTTTCTCTCTCAGCTATAACTGCTCGTGATAATCTCTCAGTTCTTCTGCTGATGGGAAATGGAAAATCTGCACTATCTCTTCTCCAGTTGATTATACAAAATGTCATGCCTGCCATTGTATTTTGGTTAGATAATGCTAATGCTGAAAGTCAGTGTTTTGTACTGTATAGGATGACTCACAAAAAAATGCTGGAAAGCAATTGGCTGCAAAAGATAATCACAATATTGTCAACCCACTGTAGAATCTAAATTTTAAAACATAGCCCACTCAATATTTTTCAAAGTATGAGAGCACCTGAAAGAAAGAACAGGCTCATTGCTGAGTTATTATAGCTCGTAAATATGCAGCACAATGAGTATTTTATCACTACGTACATCTCAACTTCCCAGAAAACCCTTGCACATTAAACCTTACAGATTTATTGTTGAGACCTTGTTATAATAATGATCTATAGTACAGTAAAGCAAAGGTGGCCTTTACCTAATAACTACATGATGATAATGGGGACTGTAGGCTTCCTCCCTTGCTTATTATCTGCAGTGTGCTCAACTGAACTCTGCTACTCTTTATCATAGTTGTGGCAGCTGCCCAGGGTTGAAATAAAAGACTGGTAGTGTACTCGTATTACTTCCAGCATTATGTAAAAAGTTAAAACATAATAAAAAATATATCACCTTGCTAAGAAAAAAAAATCAGAACTGATAGAAAAATCACGAATGAAATCAAAATAAACATCCTATCCTTCCAGTGGTAGAGGGGGAATAATAAACAGAGATATAAAGCTAAACCTTTCATTTTTTAGTTTATTTAACAAGAAAATACTTAGCCTCCCCATTTCAAATGTTGATGAATGCTTTTGACTCCAAGCTGCTGTATGTTCCCCTTCTCCTTGTCATTGTTTTTGTAACAAAACAGATGATTTTTTTTTGTCCAAGTCTATAATGAATGCTTGGATGCTCTGAAGTGCAGTCCATATGCTGGAAAGTATTTTTGGAGTAAACCTTGCTCTTTTTTCTCCGCTTGTCTAAACTCTGTACTTTATTTGTGTGTGTTGCAGGTTCCTCGGTGTGCCTCCAGGCCGAGGCAGTTGCCCACTCACTGGCCCGCTGCCCTTTGACCTCATCTACACCGACTACCACGGCATGCAGCAGATGAAGCAACACATGGGGCTGTCACTCAAGAAACACAAGTTAGTGGATGTGCATTGTTTTTGTGTGTGTGTGTGTGTGTGTGTGTGTGTGTGTGTGTGTGTGTGTGTGTGTGTGTGTGTGTGTGTGTGTGTGTGTGTGTGTGTGTGTGTGTGTGTGTGTGTGTGTGTGTGTGTGTGTGTGTGTGTGTGTGTGTGTGTGTGTGTGTGTGTGTACATTGGATGTGTTTATGGATTAACTATTGCTGGTAACAAGGCGTCTAAATGTCTGTAACTCATTCAGCTTAAATTCACACACTCTATGTGTCGCACTAACGCACTAACACACTTCTGCGTACACACTTACATGTGTATGCCTTCTCCTTCCAGTCATTCATCTCCTTCCAGTAAAGACCTCAAAATGCAAAATATGTCAAACATGATTTTGCATGTTTTGATGTAATGGAACGGCACAAACTGGCACCGCACCTCCTGTCATTCACGATTACTCTTCACAGCAGGAACAATATAATTATCACAAGTAGCACGAGTTTGTAGGCATATGAGAAATATACAACTTAACATTCATGCATATTGGGACACATGCACATTAGTTGATCGTTCTCTAATCAAACTGAGTTTCGGCAGCTTATCATTGCTGATGTTTTGTATGCACTCCGGAGGCTCACTGTCTGCAGCAGGGTGGCGATTAAACACAGAAAGAATAAGAGACAGGGAGATGAAAAAAAACAGGAGACATCTGCGTGGTGAGAAATTAGGGAGAAAGAAACAGGCTGAGAAGTTGTATTATGCTGTTACAAAAGTGTGCTTAATGGCTTTTGGCATAGTTACAAAGATGGAACAACTTGAGAAATAGGTCACGACAGTCATGAGACAAGGGCAACAAAACAGTAAAGTAATACCCCACACAGAATTGAAAGTGTCATAGTGTGTTAAAAATAATAAGAAATCAAGATATTAGCTACACTACCCTGCAAAGCACAAATATACACCTTCATATTATCTTGAGAGGTATTCCATTGTGTTGCCTCAGAAACACATGCAGCCCTTTTTTTAAAAGAGCAGGCACCCCCCTTTGCCCCTCTCTCATCTTTACTGGTCCAGCAAATTGGTATCTCTGTCTACCCCTGTGTGTGGTTTCAGCAATTGACATTGTGCACTTCTTCTTCTTCTTCTTCTTGCTCCTAGCATAAAGAAGCAACATTGAAAGATAAAAGAACAGAAGGCATATGTGAGCAGGAGGCCATATGAGAGTAAAATGAGGAGAGGAAGAGCTACAACTGTGAGAGTGTGTGGAGAGAAGACATCAACAAAGAAAAGAAAGATCATAGAAAGAGAAATGGAACAAAAAAACAGTCAACCTGACACCACATGTAAAGGACCGCTCCATGTATTTTTAAAATCCAATTATGAGAGAGAGAAATGCATTACGGGTGCAACCTGTTTTGCTGTGTCTTTCCTCCTCATGATTTGTCTCTCTCTCACACACACACACACACACACACACACACACACACACACACACACACACACACACACACACACACACACACACACACACACAGATACAGTTCCCACAGACAAGATGCCAGTCCGCCAGCAGTCTGCTCCTAATTGCTTGCTGATGTAAGCAGTCCTACCACTCCGGCATTACCATGCAGAGTCTTGATTTCTGCTTTCCTTAACAGAATGTGACTTTTAGTGTTTACGAGAGACGCTCTTTTGTTCGCCCACGAAGCTCGCAGTGAGTGAATAATCTGAATATTTCAGCAGTAGGGACGGAACGAGGTTTACAGAGGATGTGCTTCAGTGATTTTAAATGTATTGAGAAAAATGCCCAGGATATTCGATTATTTGGTCAGGTGCAGATGTACTTGTATTTACAATCAGGTGTATGACGTACGATATACACTTGTGTTTGTATTGCTCTACTGTAAAACAACACTTTTTTTAGATCTCCCCACGTTGTAACGTTTATTTTAACAGGAATTCGTGCCAATGCTTTCCATCCATTTATCTTTACCCAACGATTCCACTATCCCATCCCCTGAGGTTTAGGTCAATGACATATCTAATCAACTCGTGCTCCCCTCTCTCTCTCTCTCTCTCTCTCTCTCTCTCTCTCTCTCTCTCTCTCTCTCTCTCTCTCTCTCTCTCTCTCTCTCTCTCTCTCTCTCTCTCTCTCGCTCTGTGTCTCTCTCTCTCTCTCTCTCTCTCTTGCTCTCTGTCTCTCTCTCTCTCTCTCTCTCTCTCTCTCTCTCTTTCTCTCTTGCCTCATCAGGTTAGGCCAGTCTTCTTGAGCCCTGTGTGCTGAAAGGCATCATTAATCAAGTGCTCTGAGCTTTGGGGCCCTTCAGCTTCCTTTAATTACTTTAGTTTTATGTTCCCACCGATATCCACATTCATTTATTATGCCTGGACAACTCGATGCTGCTCTGTCCAGTGTGTTGTGCTGGTTGTGTGAGTGTGAGGGTTGCAAGTGTGCTGCTGTTAAAGATGCTGATAGGAGATTGTCTTACAGTTTTTCTCGATTGCTAACACACTAAAATTCTACATAAAGCACAATTATTTTAACTGACACTCAAAGAGCAAAACATCGGCTCAAATCTCCAAAACTCTAAACACGTTTTCAGTTTTTCACACAATTTGCAAATCAACATGGCACTTTTTGCAAACCGCTGCACACGTTGCTCCACGTAAGACACAGGAATCTGACATAAAGTCACGCGTTAGCAGGTTTAAAACACTGATATTCAAAATGCCTCACACATGGACCAATGATCAAGAAACACGTTCCACCTGACCAAACACCTGATGGCATCATTGTTGGCTCATCAATCAGGATGTTAGCACTATAAAAAGACCACAGGTGAGTACTTTCTTACAGCAACAATGGAAGCCAACATGGAAGCAAGAGGAAGAGGAAGAGGAGAGGAGGAGGAAGAGTACTCTCGAATGAAATGAAATGTTATCAACCTTGTTTGACGATGAGAGAGGCTGGACAGAGGGTTCAGCCTAATCTAAGCCGGTTTACTGTCGCCTCTGTAATCCGGACACTTAGACTTGAAAACAGGTTAGTTCCCAGTGTGTAGCTCTGCATAACTCATGATATATCAGTGCTTATATCTGTTGTGTGAAACGTATTTACTTCATTACTGTAATTGAATTGTTGGCATGTTGCAGACTATAACTGTACAAAAATCCTGCACAATGTACTGTGGTAAACTTACTTTTATGCAACACAGACACTGACCGACCGCTATATCTTTGTTGTTTATCTGAAGGACTGATAAACAAAGAGGTGGAAGGCTAAGGATGTTCGATGAGGCAGGAAGCAGCAGTTACAAACTGGGTTTTGGCAAACAATGCCATCACACTTAGAGAGATCCGAAAGCATTGTAACTATGTGCTGAGATGCATGTTGCACAATGTTATCTTTGAATAAAATGTGATTTCTTTCAACAACTCATTTGTGTTTCTTCATTTACCGTATTTCTGTAAACTCAAGCAGTCTTTCTCTGCAGAAACCTCTATGTACAGAGCACAGCCCATAACAGATGAAAGTGCTTTAGATTATGCTCAGCAGTGTGTAGCTGGGTGGTCAAACCATCTAGTGTTATGAATTAAGTGTGTTATATTTGGTGTAAAAGTTTGCATTTGGAAAGTGTTTATGTAGTTTTGAGGGCAGTTCTTCATTTAGCAGGAGAAATGAGGTGTTTTGCACTTTGGGTGTGTGGTTTTGTGAATTGTGTTTAGTGTTCTGAGAAACTGAGCAATTTAAAAACAAATGTGTGTTAGCAATCGAGAGAAACTGTAAATCACACCCACTCATCGGTTAATAGGACAAGTACATTGATTTCCTCTGTTTACTGAATTTACTGCTCTCATAGAGGCAGTTCGGAGAGGGGCAGGGGCCTGAAAACAATAGACAAAAATAATGATGAAGACAAACAAATAGACTGCTGACTCCTTGGCGATACACATTTTAAGCCTTTCCTTTTTTAAGTAGCTGGTTGTTTGTTTTGATTATGGGAGAGTTGTCATCTTGCTCAATTGTTTTTCTTTTATTGGCTAGGATTAGTTCTCCCAAGTGAGATTCTCTACAACACAGGTACTGATGTCTTGGGGCTTGGTTTGCTGCCCTATGCAACAATAATTTACTCTAAGAATAAGAGACACAGAGATGGTACAACAGTTAACGCTCATCTACACAGATCAACACAGAATGTATATGAAATGCTGCAACAATTGTGAATTCAATGATGAAGTTCTGTGGCGATAGTTTGATCACATTTTTCAGGAGTTAGAGCATTATTCCACTCAAGCTGGTCAAATTACCAAATTATTAGTATCTCAAAACAAATACACACAAATATTAAAGTACTAACAACACCCTTTAACAAACTATTAACAAGTTTAAATAAAGAACACTTATCATTTATGTCAACAGTGTATGTATAAAAACATTAGCATATTGATACTACTGCATACAACTCTATGGAATAATTCGCACTTATTATATATGCATTATAAAGTACATACAAAGGACCATTTATGTATCTTCATTACATTACACAATAACCAAATAAAATCCAAACATTTTAAACTTAACTTCATCTTCCATGTTATCCAGACAAGAAACATTAGGCGTGTCAGGAGGAGGGCATAGCAGTGGAATTGTTTGTATAAAAAGTCTGTGTAATGGTCTTACCTTTATCATGCGGAAATGTAAGAGGGGGAGACAGAGGCACCATGAATCATAACTCTGCAGTAAAAAGCTTTCTCTCAGGAGTAAAGGAATATATTGCATCTTACACTACTGCTTTGTAGGTGTAGCATATTGATGTGGGCATCTTAAGAAGGCTGCGCTGACAGGGATTGTCTAGAAAGAACTATTGATTGAAAGGCTACCTGCTCATTGAGCCGAGTAAAGCATAGTTTAAAAAACTGTTTAAAATGTAAGTGTCTGTTGTTGTCCAGTCAGCTCTTGTTTAGTCTAACTCCACTAAAGCTGAAGGTGACAAAACACCAGCGTGCCATATTCCCTTCACCCCGGAGGACTGAGCCTTGCTGAGCAGACATTTAACTCAGATTAGCCTCACACTCTGATCTTCAGATAGATATTCAGCTCAGCTACTCCTCCGCTTATACCCTCTTCCTCCTCTCCGTCTTTTTTCCCTCACTTCGGGGACCTCTTATCTGTGGGCAGAAACATTTCACCATTTCTGAGCCGACGATATGTGATAGTGCAGGTTTGAGACAGGGCAGAGACAAGTGAGACTAACATCTGTTATTAATTATTCATCGTCAGCTTTCTTTGACCCTTTCAAGTAGACAACGACACAGCAAATGTTCACAGAATATCATCCTTAGTGCCTTTAAACAAGGCTTCATAGATAAGTGCATGCTTGTGACTGTCCTGCAGATTGGCCCATTTTTATAATCTCTTTTCTGATATATATTACTGTCAATCTATTGGTTGGCCTCTTTGATTCTGCAGTCTTTAATATACATATCTTTAAAGTGTAAACAAGATTGGAAGTTGTTTTCTACATTAAAGCCTCATTAGAACCATCACCTTAAAAATATATATTAACTATCTCCCAGAGACCCTGTATTTATGTGCAGAAGATGCCTGAATGAAAAGCTGATTGCTTTTACTAGGAAATTGTAAATATTGAAGGTTAGAGAGCAGGTAATGTTGATCTTGTTTGTAAGTGGGTAAGACACAAGATTGGCAATGCATTAGCAGAGTAGTTCTAGCAAGAAGCACTGTTAAGATGACGTTGCTCATTCGAGGGGAAAAGTGCCATACTGTAAATGCAGAAAACATGACATCTCATCCACACATTTCCAGTGAAGCTATGATACAGCAAGGAAATGACACGCTTTGTTATATAGCTGTCAGATTATAACTCAAATCAAAGTCTAAGCACTATAGTGTATTTGTTATGAACTGAGACACAGGACACAGGACACAGGACCCAAAAGCAGGACTCGGAGACAGTTGTCCAAAAATAGAATGTTGTTTAATAACAAAAACTAAGTCGTACTTCAAAACAAAACTCACTTGAGAAAAGGTATATTTCTCAAAGTAAAGTTTCCAGGAGTCAAAAGGCCCAGGTTCTCACAACATGAAACATAATGAACTGACATGGGACAAAGAAACACAAGGGCTATTTATAGGTGAGGGGGATGGGCACAGGTGAAAACTATCAGGGCAGGGCCAAGCAATCCCAAGGGCGGGAAACACACAAAGGCAGGAAATGTGGGATCTGGAATGAGAGGGAAGGATTACTTTCAAAATAAAAACAGGAAGTGACAAGATCAAAACACAAGACTAGAGTAAAAAACATAACTTGACCTAACATAACTGTCGAGTCACAACAGTATTGTACTGTAGGAAATATATCATTGAACAGACAGGACACCAATTTGTCCATTGTGAGCAGCTTCAACAGCATAACACAACCTGATGTATTTGAGTATAGATGTGGTTATAAAAGTTGTGTGATCAGACTCTCCCAAGACCACGCTAAATGTGAAAGGAAAGGGTCATGTGACATGGGCTGATATCAGTGGTGGATAGACAAAAGAGGAAGTGGACTCAGCCACCTTTAGCTCCTGTTAATCCACTGAGCTATCAGACTGGCTTGATTGAACACACTCACTGTTACAGACAAGGACATTGAGCGTGCGTGTGTGCGTGCGCGCGTGTGTGCGCGTGTGTCTGTGTGTGTGGCTGATGCAAAGCCTAAGTGCTTTAGTGCCGTGCTGCTAAGTGTTCACCTGTAAGCCCTTATCAGTGTCCTATCACAACTCCCACCTCTAAACTTCAAAGGCTATGTTTTTTAATTCTTGTCATTCTCTTTTCTAACCTCCCACACTGCACTTAGCAGAGATGTGTAATCTTTTTGTGTTATTGTTTGAAACACATTGCTAATATTTTGTGCTGTTAGTTTTCTGTCATTAAGGCTGTTGTCAGAGTTGGGAAATAAACGACTTATACCGCACTGGGCAAGTGCAAGGTTTGTCCTGCATATTGCTTTTAGCTTGTGCGCATAATCTGCGGTAACCTGGCAGGAACATTTAGTGAGGCAGGGCTCAGAATTGTCTAAGGTCACTAAGCTCAGTAAATAAATTATCATGCTGTGATTTTTTATTAAAATTGCATTAACACATTTCATGAAAAGTGAGACAGTGATAAAGGGCCCAAATACTTACCATGAAATGAGTAAATAGAATATATCGTATAAATATGAGTACACATGATGAAGAAACATCAATTGTATTTATGTGGTTTTCATACTATATATATCAATACAAAATAAACAGCAAAAATCAGATGATATTTTGGCATCACTTTATCTATCTTACTTTAGCACTTTACAATGTATTTGTAAGCAAATAAAAGGACATTTTGAATGCTTATTACTGGTGATATTTAGCTTTTTGCTTGTGTTAGATTATTATGTGTAAGTATAACTCTGTTACATATGATTATTCCCATGAAAATATTAGCGTTTTGTTTTGTGGTCTTTACAGATGTCATATCCGAGTTATTGACACGTTTGGGACGGAGCCAGCCTATAATCATGAGGAGTATGCCACGCTGCACGGCTACCGGACCAACTGGGGCTACTGGAACCTCAACGCCAGGCAGTACATGACCATGTTCCGTAAGAACCAATCTTCATGCTTAAAAAACCTGGTTGTAAAAAACAAGCCTCTGTATTTTACAACTTCAAAACGTGAAAGTTAAAACTCTGAACTGTCATACACACAGAGATACAGATCTGTCATTAGGTTTGACAGTGTTTTCACTTTCTTTGACAGGTCTGCCTGCATGTTCACGTTAATTTGGAGCAATGTCTCTTACGCAGCTATTTTCAGCAACGCCACAGCTTCAATCTGAATCTGTTCTTTAGCACGTTTCTTTTTCTTTTTCCGCTTCATGCTACACAATATGTCTGATCTGCGGTTTTCAAAGGTTGTTGTCTGACTCCTCACTGCCACTGACTGAAACGATTACTATACCTAACTCTCTTCTGCTCTCATTTTCACGACTCGACAACAGCCGAGTCAATATGTCATCCCCCGGTAGATGCCCACGTTTCATACGGACTAAGAAATTACCCCTCACTCACTCTTTCTTAATGCTTCTTCTTGTGAGTGTGCAGCAGAAGCTTTTATTCAAACTATAAAAATGCACACAGCAAACAAAAGGAATGCCAGATTGTGAGGATGCTCTAAAAAGCTTTGCATTCATGGCTGTAGTTGATTATGATAATGTAAAGTGAAAGTCAGTGAATCATTTCAGTACACCTTAGTGCTGCCAAACCATCTCAGCCTCATATAGCCACCAGCAGCTGGCTTTATGACAATCCATATTTATAACGCTTACAGTGTCGATAATCACTGACTTAGTCATCGAACTGAAGCAAACAAGGATGTATTGCGCTTTTCTCTCTTTCCTCACTGTCTCTCTCTAACAATGACACTTTTCTTCCTCTCTTTTGTCTCTTCCTATTGCTATCCTGCCTTACCTTGCTGCTCTCACACACATACACACATTCAGCACACACACCAGACAACTCATTCATGGGCTTCGTTTCGGAGGAGCTGAACGAGACGGAGAAGAAGAGCATCCAGCAGAACAAAGTCAACAACATGGCCGTAGTGTACGGGAAGGAGGCCAGCATGTGGAAGGTACCGACGAGTCGACAAAGCTCTGTTTAATGTAAATTAGTCCATGTATAAAGAAAATGAATTTCCTGGAGGGCAACAGTGTATAAACAGAACACACAAATCACACATTGTAATTATATGTTGGAAAATGTACACTTATGCACATATGTTGTTTTGCACATACTTTATACATTAAAAAAAAACATTCACATATATGGAAATGTTTTAACATATTTCTGAATGTCTCAAAGAGCAGCAGTCTCTTTCTACATTGAGCATACTCACTCACACACAATACCCCCCACAATAGACTGCAGTGATAACAGAAAAATCCAATGGCAGCATTTTGCACCCCCCCCCCCCCCGCTGTTTGCACCATTACAGCTCAGCTTCATGCTGCTCTATATACACAATTATACAGCTTTAATTGACTAGCAATTTTACTCTCAAAAGCTGCTGCTTGTTCCTCTGCATATTGTAAGGCGGCACAATTGTGCTTCCATTGTTAAAATGATTATATTGATGTTGTTCGCCACCAGTACTCTCCACTGTACGATTTGCTGGATGTATTCACAGTATAGTGAAAGAGAATAACAGAGACAGGATTGGGGGGATGGGGTTATGAAAGTAGAATAACTTGATCTACAAAAGCCTGGGGAAAAGGCAAAACATTTAAAGTATTGGATAATGTATGGCTCCTCTATCTTCTTTGTTTTCTCTATTGTTATATTCTTAAGCAAATGTTTTCATCTGATTTTATTTTACATTCCCTCTCTTTCTTTCTTTCATTCTGTCTGTCTCCTTTTCTTTTGTGCTGAAACTTGATGGATGCTCATTAGCTTCAGGTAAGAGACTCGTGCTTTCACCACATATTCCTCTTGAGGACAATTCAAAAGAAACACGTCACTCACTGTCAGAATGTCGAGGAAAACTCAACTGGATTATACAAACACACTTATTGTCAGTGTTTGATCCAGACAATTGATTCATGGGAAACTATACTTTTTGCAAGTGCACTTTAATGTATCGCATCATTCTCTCTTCAAGAGTTTTATGTACAACATAATTATCTTTTCATCATCTTATTCGTCAGAAGGAAGCCTTTCATATGAGGGATGTAAGTTTCCTGTTGTAGGTTGTAACAGAATATATCTGGCCAATACAGCATTTTCTCTTCCTTATTTCTTCCTTCTTCTCAAGCACAAAATGCAAGGCATTGGATTCATAACTAATGGATTCATCGCTAAAGAAAAATGAAATGGAAGCCTCCGTGTTTATAGCTATTATTTCAGAACATTGTTCCTGATTGGTTACAAATTACAAAATTCCTATGTCTGGAATCATGGACCCATTGTTTCCTAAATTAATATTGGGTGGTCAATCTGCCTTTACTACTTTGTAAACAACATAGTGTGGCATGAAAGAGCTACAAGTTTGGCAGGCAGACTTACAGTAAGCACTCTTCTGACATACTCTGCCGATTGATTGATTGATTGATTGATTGATTGATTGATTGATTGATTGATTGATTGATGTCCAGTTTCTTTTTATCTACATCAAGAAAAAATCAGCACAGAACAACATACTTCCTGCCAGTCCTACTCTGATCCATGTTGAGAGAGAGAGAGAGAGAGAGAGAGAGAGAGAGAGAGAGAGAGAGAGAGAGAGAGAGAGAGAGAGAGAGAGAAGAATACTTGGGAAGAATTGACCACACAGACACAATCTCTCCGGCCAAGGAAAGCTTGTGGACCAGACAACATTAAAAACGAAATGCTCAGATGCAGCACCCCAGAGATGCAGGGTACAGTGTTAAAGCTGTTCGATATCGTATTGCAGTCAGGATGTTTTCCTGACATCTGGTGCAAAGGGCTCATTTCCCCCATTCATAAGAGTGGAGACAAATCAGACCCTAATAACTACCGTGGCATCTGTGTCAGCAGTTGTCTGGGGAAATTATTCTGTAGTATTCTAAATAAAAGAATACAAGATTTCCTTAACCAACAATCCATATTGAGTAAAAATAAAATTGGCTTCCTTCCAAAACACAGCACCACCGACCATGTACCCTTCACACTTTAGTTAACAAACATGTACACCAAACACAAAATGGTCAGATATTCACTTGTTTCATTGATTTCAAAAAAGCTTTCGACTCTATTTGGCACGAAGGGCTCTATTATAGACTTCTACATTGTGGTATAGGGGGCAAAATGTACGATCTGGTTAAATCAATGTATTTAGGGAATAAGTGTGCTGTTAAAATTGGAGACAAACAAACTGAATTCTTCACCCAGAGAAGAGGCGTTCGTCAGGGTTGCAATTTAAGTCCCACTTTATTTAATATATATATAAATGAACTTGCTGTTCAGTTGGATCACTGTGCTGCTCCTGGCCTCTCCCTCCTAGATAGAGAGGTGAAGTGTCTGCTTTATGCTGATGACCTTGTTCTGCTGTCTCCTACTGAACAAGGACTACAACAACAGCTGGACATAGTAGACCAGTACTGTAAGAACTGGGCCCTGGCAGTCAATATGAAGAAAACTAATGTCATGGTTTTCCAAAAACGCCCCAGATGTCAGGGGAACAAATACTATTTTACCATAAACAATCATATCATCGAACATAGTATGAGTTACACCTACCTCGGTTTAACCATAACTGCATCGGGAAGTTTCAACATGGCAGTGAATGCACTCAAAGAAAAAGCCAGAAGAGCTCTAAATGCAATTAAGAGAACATTTTATAATGTCCAAATTCCAATTAAAATCTGGCTCAAAATATTTGATAGTGTGATCCAGCCCATTGCGCTGTAAGGTAGTGAAGTGTGGGGTCCAGTCAGTCACCAGAGCTATACCCGCTGGGACAAACATCCAACAGAGTCTTTACATGCAGAATTCTGCAGATACATTTTACGTGTTCAGAGAAAAACACCAACAAATGCATGTAGAGCAGAATTAGGCAGATACCCACTGATCATTAACACTCAAAAGAGAGCACTAACATTCTTTAACCACCTTAGATCCAGCCCCCGAGACGCCTCCACTCCAAAGCCCTCCAAAGCCAAGAGCTAACCCCAGAGAAGAGTCCCCTATGGCAGCTGGTGCTGAGGCTAGCTGCCCCCTCTCAGAGCCACTCTGACCAGTCTCTCAGCAACACTGCTCTCCAAACACCAATCACAGTCAAACGCATTATAACACAATGTAAAGACAACTATTTACAACATTGGGAAGAAGAAACTAAAAGCCAAAGGAGATTAGAATGTTACCTGGCTCTAAACAGAGATTATGAGCTGGCAGAATATCTCTCTACTGTCAGAGACAGAAAGCAGAGACAGATCCTAACCAAGTACAGGCTCAGTGACCACAAACTGGCAATCGACACAGGAAGACTCAAAAGATCCTGGCAATCAAAAGAGAACAGAATATGTGATCACTGTACGACAAGTGAGACTGAGACAGAGATGCACTTCCTCCTGAAGTGCCAAACATTCAACGAAGTAAGGAGCGTTTACTGGAACAAGTTGAACTCTGTAATCCCAGGTTTCAAGGAGGTTGATGACCTCTCAAGACTGAGAGTACTCCTAGGAGAAGGAGACAAGGCACATCTTGCTGCCCAATATGTATACACATGCCACAACCTGAGGGACAGTGAATGAGACACACACACACACACACACACACACACACACACACACACACACACACACACACACACACACGTGTTGAAATGTAATTGTATCACTGTATATATATATCATCAATAATATGTAAACATTTGAAATGTATGTTAATGGTGTTAATCATTTTGTATTGTGATGCTTTGGCAACATTGTTTAATTTAACTTTCATGCCAATAAAGCCCCTTTGAATTGAGAGAGAGAGAGAGAGAGAGAGAGAGAGAGAGAGAGAGAGAGAGAGAGAGAGAGAGAGAGAGAGAGAGAGATGGCTCTGGAGTCTGCACTCTTCCACACCCATGTTTCTCCTTCTTTGAATTCATGTTGTCTGCTGCACTTAGCGCTTGAGCTAATCTCCTAATTGGCTGGGAAAATCCTCACAGAGGAAGCTATCGACCGCTACAGCCTCCAATTACTGCTGCGGGGGGGCAACACCATGGTACAGGGATATAGTAAGCTGCTCAACAGCAGACAGGCCAGTCAATACTGTGGCCCAGGGTTACGCTGCATTCACATGATTCAGTTCAGGTTGTTAACTGATGCTGTTCCGTGTTTATTCTCAAATCATCATGTTCAACCTTAACTTTGACAGTGTGCCTCTCTGGTTCTCCTCTCACACATTTTTATGAATAATACACAAACCTTGCTAAATGAAATACCAATCTGTTGAATGGAGTTTATTGAACATTTTTAAATAGGCTGTTGATTACACAAATTGATTATATATATATATTTAATACCAAGGCTTTTATTCAAAATGTTGCATCTCGGTCAATTGTAACCCACGTGCAGGAGACCTTTCACTAGCTAATAGAATATGTTGGGTATAACTATATAATGTGTATCCGATACGTCTCTTATGAATCAAAAACATTGAGAAAAAAATAATAGTAGGAGTGGTTCAGGGATAAGACATCATTCAGGATCATTCGAGTGTGTGTACAATTCACAGCAGCCATTAAGGCCACAATTGTATTCTTATGTGCTTTTTTTGGCATGAAAGAGAGATTTGACTGTTGCCTCAATTTGCAGGAGGTGAAGGAATTATAGACAAACATGGATACTCTGTACTGCATTGTACTCTGCAAACATATGGTACAATAACAAAATATTGTTCTCCATACAACCTCCTCTCTTCACCCTTCACCCTCGAGCTCACAAACCCGTATTTTTCCCCTCCTCTCCCAGCAGGGTAAAGATGGTTTCCTGCAGATTCTCCACAATTACATGGAGGTCCACGGCACAGTGTACTATGAGACCCAGAGACCTCCGGAGGTCCCGGCCTTTGTGAAGAACCACGGTCTGCTGCCCCAGCACGAGCTGCAGCAACTGCTGCGCAAGGCCAAGGCAAGGCACCGAAGAAAATAAGACCAACATCTCTCTGCTGTCACTTTCTGCAGCTTCAATTTTCAATGTTGTCTTTTACTATACACTCACATTTATCCAGAGAGTGATTTACATACATAACGCATTACAATGCTGATCTAAAAACATGTTAAAGGGAATTACGTTTTTACAAAAATAACATTCCTGATTGTTCTTCCAGCTCTTCATTGGCTTTGGTTTCCCCTACGAAGGCCCGGCCCCTCTTGAAGCAATAGCCAATGGTTGCATCTTCCTGCAGCCCAAGTTCACGCCGCCTCACAGCTCGCTCAACCATGAGTTTTTCAGAGGCAAGCCCACATCTAGAGAGGTAAGCTCATTATATTCATCACTCCCCCACTGTTACTCACTGATGAGAAGATGTTGGCCCACTGCAGCTTTAACTACTAGCCAAGTTGCCAAGTAGCTTTGTTAATCAGTGAAACACTTAAAAGAACTGGCAAAAACTGTAGGTGCAGACGGCACATGTTAGCGCTTGATAAGTGGAACATGGCGATCCCAATGACTGTGCACACAGCTTTGGAGGCATTTTTGCAGTATATTTCTCTGGCCCAGTGTATTCTTTATAGCCCTGAGAAGAACTTCTTCAAGATGTGACCATGATAAGTTAATATGTTAGCGCTGCTCTAAATGTATCAAACTACACTCTATAAAATATATATATTTTTCAATTTGTAAAATGATCATTGAGATTTGTATTTAATACATTTAGTGAGCAATAAAAGATACATTATAAAGAGGGCACCCTCTATCTGAAAGGGAAGGTTACGTATAAACAATATACTCTTGTTGTGTTTTGTAGGTGTCCTCGCAGCACCCGTATGCAGAGCAGTACATCGGCAGACCTCACGTCATGACGGTGGACTACAACAACTCGCTGGAGTTCGACTCTGCCATCAGGGAAATCATGAGGACCCAGGTACTCTTACCGAGTGTAATTCACAGGCGTAGAAAACAAGACGTGTGTGTTGTATGCCAGCGCTTTCATCTCTCTGGTGCAGCTAAGCCATCAGGCACTGACATGAAATTAAAACTGAAAAGCCTTTCCTATGGATTCAGCTTCTCCTTTGATCTAGGCAGTCGTCTACTTTGTGAATGTGAAGAAATGTAATGCACTGATTCCCCATTAAATTATAGTTGATTTTAACATGAATACTGGGGCTAGCTGGGATCTAATCAATCTGGTCCCTGATGGGAAACACTTTGGCATGAAAAGTGAAGTTAAACTATAAAAACCTTCTTTTTTTTATATCTGAGTCACGATTATGAATCTACAGTCAATATTTGTATTTATTTTTCCCCTTTCCCCTTTCCCCTTTCCCCCCCTCCCGGTCCTAGCTAGTAAAATAAATAACTAACTAAATAAAATAGATACCTGTAGGCCTATAGGTAAAAGTAAAGTAATATAGAAGATAATATTAAAAGAAAAAGTATAGATAAGGGAATAAAGAATAGTAACAGTAATACTTGTACCCATATACTGACATATGTATACCCACATGTACACATGCATACACGTACCTACATACATACATGTATACAAAGACAGAACAAATAAATAAAAATAAATAAAAATTAATATAAAAAAAACAAACATATAAAAAGAGACACAAGGAAGAACAAAAAACAAACAAACATACACATACATTCGTAGTTTCCTCTCTTTCTCCTTAATGTAGTGTCTTAAGTTCAGCTATGTAGGCTATCATAGAGCCCCAGAGATTCAAATAGTTTTGAGGAGCCCCTCAGGTTATATTTAATCTTCTCCAAGTTCAGGTACAACATTAAATCTTTAAGCAAAGTGGGATAACATGGGAAAAGAACAGAGGGAGAGATGAACATACAGACTGAGAAAGAGGGAGTTTGAGGCCGAGACTAAATGCCTTTTCTGTTCGGTTTGGAACACACAGACTTATCATTTTATATCTAAAAACTAAGCATGTTTATAATAGATTTCGGGTGCACAAGTGTATGAAATTGACATTTAGAATGAGAGATTAAGCAAAGGATCACTGTTCTTTACATGGCTTTAATTGCCAAGCAAGCATTGCCTCAGGCACTTCGCCCACGCAGTGATACTGCACCGAACGTCTTTTACATTGCATTTAGCTGACGCTTTTATCTAAAGCGACTTACAATAAGTGCGTTCGACCAACAAAATACAAACTTGAAGAAAACAGAATCATATAAGTACATCAGGCTTCATAGAGCAAAAACATTTCAAGTGCTACTCAACTGGCTTTAGATAAGCCAGCCCTTTATTAGTATATAAGTGCTTTGTTAATAGTTCTATCGCTCGAAGTGGAGTCGAAAGAGATGAGTTTTCAGTATGCGCCGGAAGGTGTGTAAGCTATCTGCTGTCCTGATGTCAATGGGGAGCTCATTCCACCATTTTGGAGCCAGGATAGCAAACCCACGTGTTTTTGCTGATGGGAACTTGGGTCCCCTTCGCAGCGATGGTGCAGCGAGCCGTTTGGTTGATGCAGAGCGGAGTGCACGTGCTGGGGTGTACGGTTTAACCATGTCCTGGATGTAGGAAGGGCCAGATCCATTCGCAGCATGGTACGCAAGTACCATTGTCTTGAAGTGGATTCCAACAGTTATCGGAAGCCAGTGAAGGGAGCGGAGGAGCGGCGTGGTGTGGGATAATTTAGGAAGGTTGAAGACCAGACGAGCAGCTGCATTCTGGATGAGCTCAGAGGTCGGATGGCACATGCAGGTAGACCAGCCAGGAGGGAGTTGCAGTAGTCTAGGCGTGAGATGACGAGAGCCTGGACCAGAACCTGCGTCGCTTTCTGGGTCAGCTGGGGACGCATCCTCCTGATGTTGTAAAGCGTGTATCTGCAGCAGCGGGTTGTAGCAGCGATATTTGCAGTGAAGGACAGGTTGTTATCTAGGGTCACACCCAGATTCCTTGCAGTCTGAGTCGGGGAAACAACAGAGGTGCCAATGTTGATTGTTAGGTCAAGAGTGGGACAATCTTTTCCCGGAAGGAAAAGCAGTTCAGTCTTGTTGAGCTTGAGGTGATGATCAGACATCCACTGAGAGATGTCAGCTAGACAAGCAGAGATGCGTGCGACGACCTGGGTCTCTGAGCGGGGAAAGGACAGAATTAATTGGGTGTCGTCAGCGTAGCAGTGGTATAAAAAACCATGCGGGCTAATGACTGATCCGAGCGAGTTTGTGTACAAGGAGAAGAGGAGGGGACCAAGAACAGAGCCCTGAGGGACCCCTGTAGTTAATTGACAAGGGTCGGACTCGGACCCTCTCCAAGTTACCCTGTAGGTGCGGTCTTTGAGGTATGAGGTGAGGAGGGAAAGTGCAGAGCCTGAAACTCCAAGTTCTTGGAGAGTGCGAAGGAGGATCTGATGATTCACCGTGTTGAATGCAGCAGACAGGTCCAAAAGGATGATGACAGAGGAGAGGGAGGCTGCTTTAGCAGTGTGCAGTTCCTCAGTGACAGCAAGGAGGGCAGTTTCTGTGGAGCGACCTGCCTTGAAACCAGACTGGTGCGGATCCAGAAGGTTGTTCTGATGGAGATGGCAGGTCTTGTCTATGTTGTTGAACAAGATACAGTTCAGCAGCCTCGGCTGACTGCTCTGTCTCCGTCTGTCAGACCGCTGAGAGGGAGCTGATAGACCCCTTCACCCTTCACTGGAGGCACAATGACCCAACACACAGGACGCGTGTGTGTGTGTGTGTGTGTGTGTGTGTGTGTGTGTGTGTGTGTGTGTGTGTGTGTGTGTGTGTGTGTGTGTGTGTGTGTGTGTGTGTGTGTGTGTGTGTGTGTGTGTGTGTGTGTGTGTGTGTGTGTGTGTGTGTGTGTGTGTGTGTGTGTGTGTGTGTGTGTGTGTGTGTGTGTGTGTGTGTGTGTGTGTGTGTGTGTGTGTGTGTGTGTGTGTGTGTGTGTCCGTGTCCCACATCCCGTCACATATAGATGGACGGTCAGGGCCCCTCCCCGTCGCTATATTACGTACAGGGTACCACTTGCCCGTCAGGCTTCTACGGGCAGGGCGTCCCATATACCTTCATTGCGGACAGCGGACCCCTTGACCGTCAGGCTTCTACAGGCAGGGCGTCTCATAGACCACGTGATCAACAACGATGGCCGACCTTCGTGTTATTCTCGGTGGAAAATGCCTATTTTAAGGTTCATTTGCCCATTAAAATGTGTTTTGATGTCATTTTATGCGAGTAATGAGTTTTTATTTCTGATTATTTGTGCAGTACATGTACATGATGTTTAGTTTGCTAGTTATGACGAAGATTACTTCATGAATGTGTACACATTCATGGTTGCTAAGGTGGTTTCTATGGATGCTGCAACAACTCCCAGACCACGTGATCAACAACAATGGCCGACCTTCGTGTTATTCTCGGTGGAAAATGCCTATTTTAAGGTTCATTTGGCCATTAAAATGCGCTTTGATGTCATTTTATGCGAGTAATGAGTTTTTATTTCTGATTATTTGTGCAGTACATGTACATTATGTTTAGTTTGCTAGTTATGATGAAGATTACTTCATGAATGCTAACGTTTTTTTGGTGGAAATGTGTTTTTTCACAGCAAAGTCACCCTCTGTACTTGGACTTATTGGGAGAATCTAAAGGCAAAAACATCCCAAATATTCATTTAGGTCTTTATTTTAGACCTTTAGTGTTGCCGTCTGTGAGAAAAATACATGGGGCTCAGAGCCTCGTATTTTTTAAATCTTTTTTTCCTTCTAATTTGTTATTCTTTTCAAAATAACACACTGTTATTTACTCACCAATAACACACAATTATCCTTGCTTTTATTTATTGGTTTAATTCCATAATCTCGGTCTTTTTTGGCGTTCGTCAGGAACTGAATTTCAAAATAAAAATAACCGGAAACAGACGTAGGCATTTCGAGCGATTACCCAAGATTCTCAGCTACGCTGATTGGATGTTTTAGCCGCAATGCATGCTGGGATTTGGTGTTTATATTATATGAAATCCGGAAAACATTTTAAAAGAATAAAATAATACTTAATTCCGAGTGCTCTTGCTTTTCTCTTTGAAAGTCATCACATAATGGCATTGTAATACATGGTTCGGCTGCATTAAATATTACAGATCTGCCGTAGTTCTTTATTTATAGCGCCCTGATGAGAAGACCTTTGGAAAAACTGAAGAAAAGTCCGCCGAAACTGAATACTTGACGTGGATCATAAATATATCAACAATTAAAAAACATCTTCAATTTCTCTTCACACAATACGTCTCCTTGCAGTATCAACACTAATTCGGCTGACTTTTACATTTGATATAATTCATAGATAGGTTATATTTACACCATAACGGTGCACAGCTGATATAAAAGGACTTGTAGTTTTTAAAGATATTACTGATTTGAATTGGATTGAATTTTGAATGTAAGAATGTAAATACTGAGTCTGAAATAGTATAGCAATATGCTGTAAAATTATGTGAAAGCATGAATAAAACTACACATCTTCAGATGTTGTACATACAAGTGTCTGTGTGTGTACCTTGTGTGCACCGCCTAGTGGTTAAAGCACGTTATTGCATTTTTTTTGTATGTGTTATATTTGATTAAAAAAATATTAAGAGTACATGTACTTTCATAGGGGGAAAGTAGAAGGTCTGTGATAGAAATATAGAATATAAAAAATCAAGAAGATACTATAAGTGATCTCTTCAATAAAACAGTTTAGTGCAGGATGTACAAAGATATTAATAGGAGGAGGTGCAAAACAGAAAACGAATTAACCTTATTTAAACATTAAATAACAGATTAAGGTCTTCTTTTAAATAAGAAAAAAACGTTGGGGGTATCTATCTACAGATAAATATTAAGCCTGACAAAGTACTTAACGTCTAATATATTGCTTTCCTTTAATGTTAACTATGTTGAAGCACTTATTTTAACTGATATTATACATATGGATTATACTCTTATGTATGTAGATAGAATAAGAAATGTGCAGAATATGACAGTTTAATGGTGGAGGTACACACATATTGATAGATGTCTTGTAATGCACTGTTGAGGGAACTGTGACCCAAGTTTTTCATTCATTGCATAACTACACCGTAGTTGTGTATATGATATGTCAATAAACCTTTAAAATCTTGAAATCTTGAAAGGGATGTGCAAAATAGCCATAATATACAATCTTTAATTAACTATTAGTAGAGAATAACGAGTAATTAATATACTTTATTACTCGTTTCCATTCATGTCAATTGCAGATACATGTTTAGTCTTCTCAAGCACCAACTATCAAATATCTCTCCTGATTGTTGGCACTTGACAATCACCTTCCCTGAATTTTACTCAGGTGTAACTAAAGTCTGATTTAAGGGTTGTTTATATTTCACATCATTAATCAGAATCTGCAAAGTAACTCAAATAAGTGTAGTGGAGTAAAAATACTTAACCTCTGAATTGTAGTGGAGTAGAATTACAAAGTATCAATGAGCTGTCATGTGGGTATATTAATGCTATATATTGATGCTGCGCATTATGGACAGCGATTTTCACCCATTTATTAATTATATGTTTTACCAATGTGTTTAATACTGGCAACTTCTAATTGTGGGAAAAACGAAAACGTTCAGTAGAGACGTCCCATAGAACATTTTGCGAAACACAATAGTGTAGTGTGTAGTTCTGGGGGGGCGTTCGATTCCAGTTTTGGATAGTCTGGCGTGGGTTTCGTTCCATTTCCACAGCTGTTTGACGCTCTGCGTAACCTTACGGGGACTGTAGTCCTAAACGATAGCTGTGGATTATGGGTAGTGTAGTGTCTTCGACCATCCTAAACTCAGAAATGTTGACAATCGCAATGATGCTCGTCTGTTTCCGGTTATTTTTATTTTGAAATTTAGTTCCTGACGAACGCCAAAAAAGACCGAGATTATGGAATTAAACCAATAAATAAAAGCAAGGATAATTGTGTGTTATTGATGAGTAAATAACAGTGTGTTATTTTGAAAAGAATAACAAATTAGAAGGAAAAAAAGATTTTAAAAATACGAGGCTCTGAGCCCCATGTATTTTCCTCACAGACGGCAACACTAAAGGTCTACAATAAAGACCTAAATGAGTATTTGGGATGTTTTTGCCTTTAGATTCTCCCAATAAGTCCAAGTACAGAGGGTGACTTTGCTGTGAAAAAACACATTTCCACCAAAAAAACGTTAGCATTCATGAAGTAATCTTCGTCATAACTAGCAAACTAAACATAATGTACATGTACTGCACAAATAATCAGAAATAAAAACTCATTACTCGCATAAAATGACATCAAAACGCATTTTAATGGCCAAATGAACCTTAAAATAGGCATTTTCCACCGAGAATAACACGAAGGTCGGCCATTGTTGTTGATCACGTGGTCTATGAAGGTCTATGGGACGCCCTTCCCGTAGAAGCATGGCGGTCAAGGGGTCCGCTGTCCGCAATGAAGGTCTATGGGACGCCCTGCCCGTAGAAGCCTGACGGGCAAGGGGTACCCTGTACGTAATATAGTGACGGGGAGGGGCCCTGACCGTCCGTCAATATGTGACGGGATGGGAGTGAGAACGTGTGTGTGTGTGTGTGTGTGTGTGTGTGTGTGTGTGTGTGTGTGTGTGTGTGTGTGGTGTGTGTGTGTGTGTGTGTGTGTGTGTGTGTGTGTGTGTGTGTGTGTGTGTGTGTGTGTGTGTGTGTGTAGTGTGTGTGTGTGTGTGTGGTGTGTTTGTGTGTGTGTGTGTGTGTGTGTGGTAGAGGATCACGTTCAGTCATGCAGGACAAAGCAATCTCTGGCTGGCTGACAAGTCCTCATGTTCCAATAAATCCGTCCTTCATCACTTTCTTCCTTCTTTCTCAACCCTTGTTTTTGTAATCCCCTTTCCTCCCTACTTTCCGCCTCTGTTTCTGTCCTTCAGTCTTTTTTTCATTTGGAGTACTTTACATATATTTGGCCATATTACAACCTAAGATTCCATGCTGTATTTTAATTGGTGTTTGCATTGAAAAGACGTAGACCACATGACATTTCTTTAGATTTGGAAAACATTTCTGTCTTTCAACAAGCTATTAAATGTCCGTTCCTGTAAAGTCAAGAGAAGTGATAGAAAAGAAAAGGATGAACTCTGTTAAAATAGATATCTGTTCTGCTTGTGTTTGTGTCCCTCCTGTGCACGTGTTTAAATGTTGCGTCAGCTCACAAAGTAGATTAATATTTATATAAGGCTTTGATCGGATTTGCAATGCTCGTAACTTTTTTTTTAATTGCATCATACCATACTTGCTTCTCAAGGATTTTCAGGTTAAATGGCCACGTCTGATTTCACACATGGATAATGTCACACTCCTAAGTTCATGTCACTTTTGTAGGTTGGGTGTTTTTGCTGTTTTTCTCTGGGTTATTGTCTGGTCCTTTTCCCTGTGTTTTTCCTCTTGTCATTAGTTTCCCCGGTGTGTCTAGTTATCTGATTGTGTTCACCTGTGGCCCTTGTGTTTCTCCTCCCCTGCCCGGCTGTTTCTCGTCTTGTGATTACCCCTCCCTGTATTTAGTCTTGTCTCCTCATGTGTTCAGTGTTGGTGCTTATTTTGTATGTGACCCAGTTCACCGAAGAGTGTTTTGTTTGTCCAAATTTAATTAAAGTCCTTGAAATAAAGGTATCGTCAAGTGTAATCTGCGTTTGGGTCCTACCTGCTTCACTCTGCGTAACAGAAAGCACCAACCAAGAAATGGACCCAGCGGATTTTCATGAGTTTGAGTTGGATCTGTTCGATCTAGAGTTTTCTCTACAATGTTATCATGCCGAGTGGAAAGGAACTTCTTCTAGAAAGGACAAAGAGGCTATTCTCGAGAGGGCACGAATGGAGGTGGCCGAAATGCCTTGGTTGAGGAGTTCGTTGCCGGAGTGATTTTCACAAGTTGTCCTGAGGACTGGTCCGACGCTTCTAACCCTTTCCTCGGATCCGACTACGGTCCTGTTGGAGGTCCACGGAGTCTCCAAAGAGCCTCTAGGAGATGCAGGGCCAGGATTCCAGCCCGTGCTCCAACAGCCATGATCCCGGTGTGTGATTCCCGGCCTGCTAGCCCCAGGCATGCTAGCTCCCTGTCTCCCAATTCCCAACCTGGCACCATACGCCTCGGTGGGTTCCGTCTGAAGTCAACCCATGCTTCTGCCCCAGTTCCTGCTCCTGTCCAGGAGTCGTATGCTGGAACTCGTCTGGCTTATGGAGGTCCACGGAGCCTTCAAAGTAGATTAATATAAGGCTTTGATCGGATTTGCAATGCTCGTAACTTTTTTAAATTGCATCATACCATACTTGCTTTTCAAGGATTTCAGTTTGAAATGGGCCACGTCTGATTTCACACATGGATAAACATCAGGCTGCTTTGATATCTGTTTGCAAATGCAATTTAGAGAGTCATGTATCATTTACAGAGGCAGGTATTTTGAATTAGGGTGAAGTATTTTCAATTGTTAACACTTTCGTAACAACTCCTTTCAAGTCAATCATGATTTAATTGACATTTTCATGTGTGGCTGATTTCCAATCAGGATATCGACTATATAAAGCAGTGTTTTTTAGCTAATTCAATTTGTAATCATCCAAACACTGGTTGGACCATTTTATATTCATCCAGTATAGTTGCAGTCAGTTTGTCAGTGTTTATTGAACTGGTATCAGCCAGAAACATAAAAGAATATATATTATGTATATACAAAGCTCATCTCTAATTAGGCCAATCAAAAATGGCGCTTAGTTATACAACTGGCACATCACAGCAGGGGATGATCTATTGGTATGCAAATACAGCCTAATGAATTTCCAAGCAGTGACACACTGTGATTAGGCCTCGCAGAATTCTGACAATGGAAACATTCATCTGCTGAAATCAACAAGGAGAAGAGACGATTTACTGCAATTAGTATGAACAATGAAGTGGCAGCAGCAAGAAGTACATTTTGATATATGCAGAATATGGAAATAATAATTTGCTTGTGTGCCATTTTCAGGTTGAGCCGTATCTGCCTTATGAGTACACGTGTGAGGGGATGCTGGAGAGAGTACATGCCTACATTCAGCATCAGGTGAGGTTCTGTCCACATCAAGTAAAAACACACACGATGCGCTGAATGAAACACACACATCCAGAGATTCTCTCTTTTACCGTCGTCCTCCCTCTCTCTCATACACACACTCATTTCACCAACTCCCCACTCCGCTCAATATTTCATCACTGTGTGCATTCAACATCCAGTGTGTGTGTTGTGATTAATCTACATGCTAACTCTCATTTCAAACCACATATCTGCCCTGCAGCTCTAAAGCTGAAGATCTCCTGACACTAATGAGGAGGGATGAGTAAGGAGAAAGAGCATAAGAGTGGGCATGATGATGATGGAAGACTGGGATGAAGGAAATACTTTTTAATAATCCCACACTAGATGTCAGACAAACAGCAGAGGTGCCTCTCAACAAACTTAGTCTGCTCGACTGGCAGCCGGTTTGGAAAATGCTACTTCAGCATTCCTAATGTCAAAACACAGGAGAGCCAAGCTAAATTACATTCAGCAATTAACCTTTTTTTTGGTTTTATTACACATACTTTTACCGCATTAATGAAAATGTATTTGTCAGCACATAATTATTGATTAGTAATACTGATTGGTGGCATGCTTTAGTAGCTAAGGTTGGATAACAGTACAGTAGAACTCTTTGAATTGGCCCTTTGTTGAAGGGGGTTTAAATATACCTTCCCTTTCCTTGCTTTTATGTTGTTCACAAATTAAATATGTATTGTGGTAAAGTGGTAAAATGGTCATGTTAACACAGTGCAGGCATCGCCTATGAAGTGACAGTGGCTCAGTGAACTTGCACTGGCTGTCATATAAATTGACAGGAGTTCATCTTTATTCCAATTGTCACAACAGCTTGGTATGAATATGGCAACTGAAACCAGACAAACTCTTTTGTTACTGTCCTTTTATTAATACTGGCAGTAAAGAAATCCCTAAAGAGCTTTCAATCTAGGTGATGGGGACAACATCGGCAGTACTTGCTTCATGCAACAATTCATAAGTTAAGAATTTAGACATGGCTTTTCAAAAGTCTAAATTAGTTAAAACGTGGACATCTTTTAAAGTGCATCTTTTTAATACCATTTACCCTCTTTTGGTGTTCTTTTAGTGATGGCTCACATACAGCCCAAAATATTCTAAATTGGGCAGGTCCACTGTCTAAACTTTGGATTGACAATAACATATTGCGTTAACTAAAGTTAAAATGTTTGTCACCGCCAGGACTTCTGTTCCCTCGAGCCTCCCTTTGTTCCAACCAACCTCTCCAGACCGGAGTCTGCTGGTGGCAGCAGGGTCCCAGTACCTCTATTTGTGCCCCTGCCCAACTCCACAGCGCTCGGCTGGGCCTCCAACGTGACGGCGCCCGCTGCCTGGCCCCCTCTCAGCTCCCTCCGGCTACTCGTGTCTCAGGAGGGCCAGTCCTGTGTAGAGACGTGCCGTTCAGAGGGGTTCATCTGTGAGCCCGCTCACTTCCGCTTCATCAACAACAAGGAGGCCCTGCGCAGGTAAGTCAGGCTGAAGTCCATCCAACCTAATTTTGGTAGAGACTTTAAGGACCGGACACACCAATCTGACAACAAAGAACTGACACAGACGGACCCCGACTGTTGCGTCGCCTCGCGTCTCTGCGTTTTGGCCATGTGTCACACTGGAACACACCGCAAAGACTAAAGCCGACGGCCAAGAAGCACGTTTGAACTGCGCATGCGTGAGTGGCAATAACTCTCCTTACCAGAAGGCGGCGGTAGTGTGTATTCGTCATTCAAAAGAGGCAACAACCGGAAGACAGACTGCGTGATAACCGAGAGAAGACGAACAGACTGCGTGATATAAACAAACAACAAATAGCGTGTGCTTTCCATTTTCACTCTACAGCGAGAAGCTCATGGGGCTTTCCCGAACCTGTGTCGAGAGCTGGAGTTAAATGAAATCTCAGATTTGCCTTAATAGTTTGTTTAGGTCCCTCACTTCCGTTTCGCTTCTCATGCACTGATTCGCTAGCTGAACAGCCAGAGTGATTTATTTTGCCGACTGCCTTTGGCCGACTGCCCGGGCCGAAAAAGGTGTCTGCCCGGCTGAAAAGACCTGACGGTGCGGGACAAAACAATCTGAGTAGGGCGTATTGACGCTCATCGTCGGCCTGACGTCCTCCGAAGCCGATAATCGGCCTGGTGTGTCCGTGCCTTTACTGTCCCAACAAGTAGATTTCTATTCCATTCGCAACATCAAAAAAGACAATTGCTCAAGACATGAAACAAGGAAAAAAAAGACTTTTGACATAACATTACAATCACTGACTCTTTAATTGACACTGCATTTAATGTTAGGATTGTTACACCAACTAACCCTGAGAGAGATATCTGAGGCAAAACAGAGATTTGTTCAATGTGACCCGTGTCCTTGCTTGCACGTTCTGGCAGAAATGCAACAGCACTGAGAGATTTTCAAATAAAAGCGCTGTATGTTTGTTAAAGAGACGCTGTGTTAAGCAGCAGCATGCACTCGCTCCTCATTGCAAATAATGAAAAAAGGAGCTTGCTTTCAGACACAATTTAGACACAGGCCCTAAAATACATCATGCCTGATACTATTTGATGCAGTAACATCTCCTCACTCAGTCTTTGGACTTCTGCACACACAATTATTATTATCGCATGTCATCTCATCACAAGTATACATATCTGTGTTTAAAACTCCTGGTGCTTACTCTTCATCCACACAAAGTAATAAAGTCCAAGCCTACTCTGTTTTTCTGGATGGATAACTTCTCTTATAATAGTTGACACTTAGAACAGGGGCGGCTGAATCCCGGCTGAAATGTGTTTATTTAGTTTACTGTACCAGCTCGAAGCAGTTGAACCAAAACTAAAGTTTTTCTGAGAGAAAGCCTGCTGGAGTTTCAGTCTCTCCTCCAAACATTTTTCGACTGACTGCTTCAGATGTGGCTCTCCTTCTTTGTTCGTTTCATCTTCCAAGTATCTTTCGTGTTTACTTATTTTTTGCCTGTCTCTTTTTACAGTGCCTCTCTCCTTTTGTTTTTGTTCTGTTACTCCTCCTTGTTGCTGAGGTCTGTTCTCTGACACAAGTTATCTTTCTCACACTGACATATCACACCTGCCTTGCAGTTTTTTTCTAAACACATTGTCAATTCTCTCCTAAATATTGTCTTTCTCTTTGAATCGGCGTCTGTAGTGAGATGAAAGTGATGACATTTATTTTGAGGTGTTGCCAGTTCCCGCTTTCCTGTTTCTTGTCTCAAATAAGAAAAACTTTTATCCCTCACATTTTCTAAATTCTAAGAACAAGCCAGAACATCATTGTCATTAGACCACGTGAACTGTTTTCAAAGGTTTATACAGACTCCTCTGTTCCCCCCCCTCAGGTTGGAGGTGCAGTGTGATGTGGTGGACTCCGAGGTCAAACCACATCCTCCCAGCCTTCTCGGTGTTGCGGCGGGAGTGCGGCCTCCAGCGGGAACCCCTCCTCTTCAGCTGTGCAGGATATTCCCCCAAATACAGACGTCTTTGCCCCTGCAGGGACTTCCGTCGTGGTCAGGTGGCGCTGTGCAGAGGACTGTCTATAATGACAGAACAGGTGAAGGACAGACACAAAAGAATAAGACACAGGGGGGTGTGAAAGGGAAGGCACCCACAGGCCAGAACAGGTGTAGAGCTGTGACAATGAAACAGTAAATGTGGGATAATGAGGAACAGGCATCCATGGAATTGAAAAGCTAAAGGTAGACCCGAATAGCCACCATGTTGTAAGTGAGGATTTTGAATGACTGTAGTTGTTATAACAGCTGTTAACTGGCTGGAGATAGAAAAGGCAGCAAGATTTCACGGAACAGGGCTCCCATTATACCTGGTGTCATAACAACCAGGGGTCAAGGCCTGGTTACCATTCGCCATGCCAACGAACATTCCTCCCGACTACAGGTCCAGTTTTTACATGAAGTTGACCGGTGATATGATAAACAAATATGCACTTGAAGAAGCGCGTGTGTGTGCAGAGAAATTCAGTGTAGGGATTTTAGTGCCATTCCATGACAGTCTTCAAATATCTTGGAATGGAGAAGCCAACCCTCGGGTCAATATCCAATCTCCTCTCTGCACTTGGACAAAGGATGATGGAGAACCGGGTTATCTCCCTCGCTTTTCCTCCCATCCTCCAATGATGGACAGAGTAATTTATCAGACTGAACCCCAAGTCCGAGCCAACATCGGTCAATGCAATCATCTCCTGTCGCAAAAGAAAAAGGACGAGGAGGACAAAAATAAAGGGTACACGATTATTTTTCAATAAATAAGCCTTAAGAGCTCTCAATGAGATTGTTAAAGAGGCATTTGGGCTTCAGGTGGAAGGAATATCATAAAAAAAAATATAAGAACAGATCAAGATGTTTTAACTGGTTTTTTATATTGCTGCATGGTGTTGTTCCTCTATTAATGCTCCCCCACCAATCTGAAATCCTCCATTCATATTAGTTCCATTATCCCAACTGTAGGTAGAGATATTTGATTTAATTATTATTTTCAAATGGAGGGGACAGCCTGCACATGCTGAAGCTGTCAATAAGAAGTGAGAGAGCAAGGGACAGGGGGCAGAGGAACAAATCAGATGTATGAACTACTTTTCAAGATTTTAAATGTTTTTCTTAGCAGGGCTATTTGGTGGCATTGCGGAAAAAACGGAAAATCCAATGTAAAGATAAAACAGCAGCTTTATAAACGTTCAGCACCATTAACAGTAATCTATTCACCAATAACTGCTGGAATAATTGACCCCATGCTAAGCCCTTTTCAACCATGTTTAAAAAAACCTCCACTAGTTGTATTTTCCCCTATGTAATCAAAGACCATTCTTATTAAGGAAAAAAACAAGGGATGTTTACGGCCGTGTGTGCTGTGTGTTTGTGTGTTAGATAAAAAAAACGGAGCAGCTATTGGTCTGAATCCCAGTGCCTAAAGTAGAATTAAATGAATAATAAATCATAAGTGTGAATGCCAAAGTAGATTCATCAAATCCTCATTGACCTGCACCAGCATGGGAAAATAATTGTGCACCCCATTCACCAGCGCTCTGTGATTTCAATTTAAAACCAGAGGCATTTCAAATGGCAATGAATACTTTTCATTTCTGATTTGACATTCATCCATCTTCTTGAGTGAAATATTACAATGATCATAAAAAAGCACTTAGGCCCTGTGCAGAAAATCACTTCTTTCTCTCCATTAACCTGGCAAATATGAGCAGGCTGCAGCCAAAATAAAGGGATATGTATTCATTCGAATGAAATGCTAGGCACATATTGCATTAGCAACCTGATCTCACCAGAATGCGTGACTCCACCACGACTCCTTAACACCGCATTGCGTGGTGGACTCACGAACTTTGTTACATTTACGTGTCGGCACCACGCAAACAACGCCAATGTAAAGTGAATGAGGCTCTTTTGGTCGTGGTGCACACACGCATTTCTACAACGTCCTGCAGTGAGCTTTTATCTATAAAACGTTTTTAAAATCTACTTTATAGCTTGTAGTAACTCGCGGGAGGCTTCTTTTATTTATTTGTATTCATAATAATTTTTATTTTTCGTCAGAATGTATTATGGTGCATTAGTTACGAATTTTTGTTCTCAAAAAACAGTGCATTGTGTGTAATACTACTGTGATTTTTATTAAATTAGTTAGTTTTTAAGGAAGGCCAGAGCTTCAGCTGTGTCAAATAGATTGTTCCCTTTAGTTAACGTTTTTTAAAAGAACATTATATTCCGATTTGATCCTGTCCCCTTTATTGTATTACGGAGAGCAATGTGAGCGTCCATTCCCATTGGATAACGGAGGATTTTACACCCGGAAGTAAGTATTCTCTTTACTGTCGATTGATTTTACAGTGCTATCTGCACTACTCATCAACTCAAAAACACCAGATTATCCTTGTTGATTACACAACATTGATTGGTTTAAATTGTGTACAATGCTTTTGTAATTTTCCCCTTCGATTCGGAGAAACAAATATGTGTTCAGTTTAGGATGGCCGAAGACACTACACTACCCAGAATCCTCAACTATCGTTTGGGACTACACCATGTGCTTTGCTTGACAAACCCCGCGATTTGTCCTCAAGCTCTGTGATTGGATGTTGGAGTGGCAGTGCGAAGTTTACGCTGAGCGACAAACAGCATTTTGAAATGGAATGAAACCCATCGACGGCACACTATTCAAAACAGGAATCGAACGATTTTACACCCGGAAGTAAGTATTCTCTTTACTGTCGATTGATTTTACAGTGCTATCTGCACTACTCATCAACTCAAAAACACCAGATTATCCTTGTTGATTACACAACATTGATTGGTTTAAATTGTGTACAATGCTTTTGTAATTTTCCCCTTCGATTCGGAGAAACAAATATGTGTTCAGTTTAGGATGGCCGAAGACACTACACTACCCAGAATCCTCAACTATCGTTTGGGACTACACCATGTGCTTTGCTTGACAAACCCCGCGATTTGTCCTCAAGCTCTGTGATTGGATGTTGGAGTGGCAGTGCGAAGTTTACGCTGAGCGACAAACAGCATTTTGAAATGGAATGAAACCCATCGACGGCACACTATTCAAAACAGGAATCGAACGTCTCCTACCCCCCCCCCCCCCCCTTAGGTCACAGGCTCCTCCAACAGTGCAACACAATAAAACAGATGTACAGAAAAAATAGTGCAAATCAATACAAAAAGAAAAATAGTAAAAAGTGAAATAGTGCAATAAGAGTCTATACAAGTGATTGGAATATGATATATTAGACAAATCATTTCTAAGTAGCAGCCAGATTAATGCTATGGATGTTATTTCAAAGTTCAGGTGTTTAATAGTCTTATGGCCTGTGGGGATGAAACTGTCCCTGAGTCTGGTGGTTTTAGTCCGGATGTAAGATAAGATAAGATGGTACTTTATTGATCCCAATTTGGGAAACATTTTTTGTTGCAGCAGCATAAAAGACGAGGCATTTTACAATAAAACAAAACTACAAATAAACAAGAATAGAAAAAATATAAAATATACATGTAGATATTATATATGCAAATATACATATTCAGAAATATATGACAATGGAATATGGAATATCAAATATTGAACAGATTATATATGTGTACAATGTACAGCGAGGTTGTATTAGAGAAACTATGGAGCAGAGAGTTCTCTTCCAGCCAGAGGTGATTTATTGGACAGAGTTATTGCAGTGGGCAGGAATGTGTTCCTGTATCGGTCCTTGTGACAGCGGAGCTGCAGCAGTCTGTTGGAGAAGGAGCTCCGTTGACTGTCCAGCTGCAGGTGGAGAGGATGGGTGGGGTTATCCATCATGGACAACAGCCTGTTCAGTGTCCTCCTCTCCACCACAGCTTCAAAGGGGTCCAGCTTGATGCCGATGACAGACCCAGCTTTCCTGATCACTTTATTGATCCTGCTGGTGTCACCGGCTCTGATGCTGCCCCCCCCCCAGCAGACCGCAGCACAGAAGAGTGCACTGGCCACAACAGACTAGAAGATCTCCAGCATCTTGCTGCACACGTGGAAGGATCTCAGCTTCCTCAGAAAATAGAGTCTGTTCATCCCCTTCTTGTACACAGCGTCAGCGTTGATCCTCCAGTTCAGCCCATAAGTGCACTCCCAGGTACTATAGTCCTCCACAACAGCCACATCCTCTCCTAGAATGCGGCTGTTGTGCCAGAAAGCAGCAGACAGAACAGTTTGTGGCTGGGGCGATGGGGGTCTTTTATAATCCTGAGGGCTTTCTTTAAGGTTAACCTGGTATTTTACTCCACTACATTTATTTGAGTTACTTTACAGATTCTGATTAATATAAACAACCCTTAAAGCAGACTTTAGTTACACCTGAGTAAAATTCAGGGAAGGTGATTGTCAAGTGCCAACAATCAGGAGAGATATTTGATTAGAGGACTGGCTTATCTAAAGCCAGTTGAGTAGCACTTGAAATGTTTTTGCTCTATGAAACCTGGGGGTTATACTGCGAAGCAGGATTTTCGCTTAGCCGGCTAAATTCAGGGAAAACTCCGGCTTTCCGGTCATCCGAAGCTGGTTCTCTTTTAGCAGGCTAGATCTCCATGGTAATATATGCTAAGCAGCTAACCTGGTCGGGACCAGGTTAGGTTGCAGGCTAAGAGCTCAACTCAGTGAAAGCACCGCCTGCTGACCAATCAGAGCTCAGTGTGCGGAATTTAAAGCGATCAAGTCATATTACAGGAGAAAGGAAATACAGAAAAAACTGCCGTCGCAGGAAAGACGGCCGGCAAAAATCACCGACTGTGTGAACGTGAACATTAATAGAATATCACCTCCCATCTTCAGAGCAATCTGACTATTATAACATTAGCGTTAAGAAAGCTTACTTAAATATCGGCCACAACATAAGTAACCGGATCAGAGTACATTAAGTACAGTCCGCGGCATATCACTTCATAATGTATCATATATCTCCTTATCTGAGTCAGCTGAGCCGTATCTGGCCGTGCAACACTCTCAGTGTCACATACTGTATGCAGAAGTATTATTTTAAGCAACACATAAGTTGACGAAACTCTCGAGACAAATGTAATTGAAGTCAGATCGTGTTTTAGACGGGGCAGTGATATCATAAATCTGTTAATGTACGCATTCAAACACCTTTTCTTTTTCCAACTGTATTCACCTTGCAGGTGCAGCTCTGTGGCTTTGATCCTGGATCAAGTGTTTAAGTCATGGATGTTTAAAGTTTAACTTCTTCATTTTTGACTAGTATTAAATTTCACTTTTCATTCAGGAAGTATGACGCTGTGCTGTCAGTGCGCTTCTCCATGTTTGTGATTGGTCGAATGCTCCAGATACCACCCCTTTCATGTGAACGCGCACCTAACTAGATAGGACACGGCTGGCTTGAGCGATCCACTTGATAACCAGCGTCGTAGTACAGTTTAGCGAGAGCGCGTATGTTTTGGATTAGGCCAACCGGCTAACTCAAACATATCCAGGTTAGGTTGAACCAGGTTCGTAGCATAGGCCCCTGATGTACTTATATGATTCTGTTTTCTTCAAGCTTGTATTGTGTTGGTCGAACGCACTTATTGTAAGTCGCTTTGGATAAAAGCGTCAGCTAAATGCAATGTAATGTAATGATTTTTGGTGCTTGAGAAGACTAAATATGTATCTGCAGATCCCTATAAAGTATATACATTACTCGTTATTCTCTACAAATAGTTAATTAAAAACTGTATATGATTGCTATTTTGGACATCCCTTTTCAAGATTTCAATATTACTCTAAACGTGTAATAACGTGCTTTAACCAGTAGGAGGTATGGGTTAAAAACATAGGTTAAAAAGCTGTCAAGTTTACAGTGTTAACAAAATAAAATATACTGCTGTTTCTGGTTTAGTTTACGGCGGATATATTCTGTTATTGTTTTTGATATTTGTAACACAAAAGCGATGGAAAAACCCCACAGCATCACAGAAAAGATGGTCTTAACATGACCCAGCGGTCTAGTAGTTAATAAAAAACAATAATATCAAAACAAATGATTACTACTAACTTTATTGTGAAATTAAAACAGAACGGTAAAAGAATAGTTTCCGGTCTATTTTTAGGCCAGATCTCTAGATAAATAAAGAACTACGACAGATGTGTACTATTTACAATGCATTCATGTGATGACTTTCAAAGAGTAAAGCAAGCACTGCTGAATAAAGTATGATTTATCTTTTACGAAACGTTTTTTTTTCATATGGAATGCAGTTGGAGGTCAACCAATCACAGAGCTTGAGGCACGGAACAATAGCTGAGGATTCTGGGTAGTGTAGTGTCTTCGGCCATCCTAAACTGAACAAATATGTGTTTCTCCGAATCAAAGGGGAAAATTACAAAAGCATTGCACACAACTTAAACCAATCAATGTTGTGTAATCAACAAGGATAATCTGGTGTTTTTGAGTTGAGTAGTGCAGATAGCACTGTAAAATCAATCGACAGTAAGGAGAATACTTACTTCCGGGGTAAAATCCTCCGTTATCCAATGGGAATGGATGCTCACATTGCTCTCCGTAATACAATAAAGGGGACAGCATCAAATCGGAATATAATGTTCTTTTAAAAAAGTTAACTAAAGGGAACAATCTATTTGACACAGCTGAAGCTCTGGCCTTCCTTAAAAACTAACTAATTTAATACAAATCACAGTTGTATTACACACAGTGCACTGTTTTTTGAGAACAAAAATTCGTAACTAATGCACCATAATACATTCTGACGAAAAATAAAAATTGTTATGAATACAAATAAAATAAAAGAAGCCTCCCGTGAGTTACGACAAGCTATAAAGTAGATTTTAAAAACGTTTTATAGAATAAAAGCTCACTGCAGGCCGGTGTAGAAATGTGTGTGCGCACCACGACAAAAGAGCCTCATTCACTTTACATTGGGGTTGTTTGCGTGGTGCCGACACGTAAATGTAACAAAGTTCGTGAGTCCACCACGCAATGCGGTGTTAAGGAGTTGTGGTGGAGTCACGCATTCTGGTGAGATCAGGTTGTGCATTAGCCATATATCTTGCTCGCTATACCTTATGGCAAAGAAGTTGTAGGACATGTAAAGTAGTAAAACATTTAGACAGATATAAAAACTATTTTTGAGAGTATGATTATGAAGATGAGAAAACTGTTATCTATCATTATGAAGATGGAGCAGGAGACTGTTAGCTTTGTTTATCTTAGCTTAGCATAAAGTCTTCAAGCTGAGGTAAACAGCAAGCCTGGCTCAATAAAAAATGACCTACCAGCACCTCTGAATTTAATTTATCCATTTCTTATGTATTGTTTGTTGATCTGTATCAAACCAATATTTTTTAAATGACAAATGCCTGACTGAGTTACAAGGCAAGTTGACTCCGCAAGAATGAAAATAAGCACATTTATCAAAATATTTCTTTACGGTTCTGGAAAGATTGTGGTCAAGGTTTTTTTTAATCTCGCACTATTCCTACAGTGGATATAAATTAGCTGCATTTCATTTGTAATCCATAGGAGACCAGGATTATGGTCTCGGTATCTGCAGCGGTTTCTTTGCGATTCTGTAGATGCAGGCACATGAAACTGAACCATTAAAGGCTATAAGTAAAGTTTTATTACAACCATCAGATATTCATTTGAGACTATAAACGAAGAGCTTTCCAGCTCTCTCTCTCTGAAACTCTTATCCGCTCTCAGGGTGACTTTCAAACTTTACATATAGCCGCCGAGGTGCCAGATGGGGAATTTTTCCAACGGCTGCATTTCCTTTTCTTGTTTAACCCCCATCACAAACCTATTGACTTGCTTCTAACGGACGCAGAATGTGTAAGTGTGTGCATGGTGTGAAGATACACTGCACAGCATGAGTTTAAATGGTCCTCAAAGTGCCTTCAGGCTACTACTCCAGCAGACTTTCTTTTAAGCGACTCATTTTAACTGAATGCTCCAACGAGACGGAAAGATGTAAAAATAAACACATAGCAAGTAAGGCAAAGTAAACAAACAAAAGCAACGTGCCATAGGTGGATTTAAATGTCAGTCTGTCTGCCTTTTTATGAATCAATATATGTGACAAAATGACAGCTTTACCAAGGAATTTAAATCATCCAGCATCAGTTTTATCACATAGTATCACATGGTAATATTCACCAGTCACTATAAGGATGAGAACAGAACAGAAAAAGTGGGAAACATTTCCACAGAAAATAGCTTGATCACTGAGGGTGACGCCTAATGAAGCCTCCTTCAATGAAAACAGCACATCTGATTCATGACAAAGACTCTCACTAAACAATTACTTTGAGGAAGAACAAACATGCACATTTTTAATTTCCTGTTATTGTTTTTTTATCAGATTTCACAGTTATGCTTCACATGGATAGAAGCATAACTGTGATATATGTCTGTGCCTCATAACAAAAAATGGATAAATAAAGCTGATCCAACAAAAGTGTGTGTGTGTGTGTGTGTGTGTGTGTGTGTGTGTGTGTGTGTGTGTGTGTGTGTGTGTGTGTGTGTGTGTGTGTGTGTGTGTGTGTGTGTGTGTGTGTGTGTGTGTGTGTGTGTGTGTGTGTGTGTGTGTGTGTGTGTGTGTGTGTGTGTGTGTGTGTGTGTGTGTGTGTGTGTGTGTGTGTGTGTGTGTGTGTGTGTGTGTGTGTGTGTGTGTGTGTGTGTGTGTGAAAAAAAATAAGCAGAGCATTGAAGTGCAAAAATGTATATCACTAATAAATAGTTTGCCCTCATGTGGAAAAGAAAAGCAGATAGGCAGAATTGTCCTGGTTAATGTAATTAAATCTTGATATGATATTTAATGTAGTTTTACCATTGCATTCATGTGTAATTGTGAAAATCTAAAGTTGTAGCTGTTGTTTAATACATGTGGGTAGTTGTTGCAAAGAATTCTTAATCATGAAGCGATTTGTAGTAGTGTAAAGTGTAAAGTAGTGGAAAATGGAATTAATCATGTGCCACTTCCAGTACTTGAAGTTGTATATGTTTCTATCCTAAGTCTAAGTTCATACTGTACATGTGTGTCTTCGTCATATTTGAATGTGTCTGTGTTCAGTGTGTCCAGGCTTTGTTTGCGTCTGTTTATACAAAGCAGCATTAATGAGCTTATTATCGGTCCTATTTTTCAGCTGTAAAGGAATTTGAATCCAAGCATATTATTTAGGCTGCTTAAACAATAATTAATCAGTACAGGAACAGATTGATGTACACAGCTGAATAATTACTGAGCCGACGGAGATGATAAATATATTACTCACAGGAAACGTGTTTGTCAGGATCTGCCGCTTCTTTTCTGGAGATTGACAAATGTGTGACACAGTAGCCTGCACACACAAACACACACTCATTATAACATCTCTCAGGAACAGTTTGCCCTTTAAAAACTCACACACAGGCTTTCAATGAAAATCCAAACAACATTTTTTTTTCTCTCCTTTACATTTTCTCTTTTTCTGTTTTGTGTGACATTTTTCGAATGGCTCTCTGAGGTCCAATTTGTCCGCCAACAATTGGCACAACAGTTTTGCTGACATGCACTTTGTTTGTTTGTTTGTACATTGTTGCTTCTACTGGACATGTGGCTTTAATTACCTCTTTCTCTGGTTTGTACCTCAGCATACTGTGCCATGCCTGTTCAGTGATTATACAACAATGTGTGTTTATGTGAACATGTGTGTGTGTGTGTGTTGCCATTTAAAAATATACACACATGCTCCACTGTGTCTGTAAGTCAGTGGTGAATGTGTGTGTTTCTAAGTGTTAGATTGCTAACAGATAAAAACACTCATCTCTTTGTGGTGCTCTCTCATGTTTCGTGGCGCGGTTCTTTAATGAAGCCAACATCCTTTTGAAGTGGAAGAGGAGGAGGAGGAGGATGCATCCAGCGCCTTTAGTAATGTGGTTAGAACTCCTGTGGGTTTTTCACATCAAGGTGCATGGAGGAGAGTCTGTTTCCTGGTCACCTCAGATGTGCTACTTTCTCTTTCTGTCTCCCTGAAAAGAAACCTCCCCCAATGTGCCAACTCCGAAGATTAGCCAGGTTCAGAGTTGGGAGACCAGCAAGATGAAGCGCTACTGTGTTTTATGAGATTGAGAACAAAGGGAAAATCCACATTTGATCTAAATCTAAATAGAAAGGTGATTCATTGTTGTTGTCAATTAAAATACCTTAAAAACCTGACAGAAATTAAGAGGGACAAAAAGAGAGAAGAGAAACGGGAGGAGGGATGGACAAAAAAGAAGGGTAATAAAACGATATAAGGTTTGAGGGAATTAGAAGAGGAAAGTGAACAAGGATGAAGTAGGCGAAGATGGATGATGGAAGAGGGAGAAAAGAGGAGGAGAGGAGTCATGCGAGGTCGACAGCATCCTCGTTAATAATGCATAGGTAATTGGCTGACTGCTCCTGAGCCCCAACATGAGTCTGAATAAATAAAGTTGTGTGTAAATAAAATAGCCACTCAAAAATAACTCATATCAATGGCTTATGCCCCAGGTGAGTGGGTGAGAGAAAATCCCTCCCCCCTTCTTACATTCTCTCTTCCATTCTGTACATCCTTAAGTATTAAATAGCAGGATAGGTTGTGTGGCTCAGTGGAATAATGAGCTGTGCAAATAACACCTATGGAGCTGTGTGTGTGTGTGTGTGTGTGTGTGTGTGTGTGTGTGTGTGTGTGTGTGTGTGTGTGTGTGTGTGTGTGTGTGTGTGTGTGTGTGTGTGTGTGTGTGTGTGTGTGTGTGTGTGTGTGTGTGTGTGTGTGTGTGTGTGTGTGTGTGTGTGTGTTTTCCCCCATCGTTGTTCCTCCGCCCCCCTTCCATACAGCCAACTCCCACTGTTATCTTCTCAGTGATGTTTCCTCCTCACCTTTTGTTTGCTTTTTCTACACTCCTCTTTCCAACATTTCCTTCATCGTCTCTCGATCTCTATGTCTGCCCTCGTTCCTTCAAACCTCTTTCATAACTGGCAGAGGTAAGGCCGGCTAAAACTGATAAGGATCCCCTCAAGGAGCGGTGGTAATGAGGGAGGGAGCGAGTGAGAGGCAGTGTGAAAAAGGGAAAAGCGTGATTCAAAGAGATGTCTTTTAACAACAGTGAAAGACACGGGCACAATGAGGTACATGCAGGGATAAAGTGAATTAAAATGTTTGCTTGAGTTAAACCTTCAAATGGTATTAAAAAGGAACAAACACAGTTAACGTTAAAGCCAACAAATGATGCCAATGTTTAAATTCACCTGTATAAAAGAAAGACTCCAGCATGAATTCTCTTTTTTATGGTATGGGCGTACCATGTAAAGCCACGATTTGCAGAATTAAAAAATGCGTACTAATGGTAGTATAACTTCTCAAGATGCTGTGCTGATACTCCCGTAGTATCAACCTCAAGTTATGAACACTGCACCAATATGCTCTTCGGATTGTCTCATTTTTCAAAAAAAAACACAACGTAACAGAAATACTGTACATGTATCAGAATACTTTGAGGCTTTCGAGTTGTTTTTACAGTTGGTTTAATCTCCGTCCTGGTTGGATTGAATTGGCAATGTATGTGGATATTTATCAAGCGAGTTGTAATACCGCAAACGTTAGTAAAGCTGCTAGTCTGTCAGAAATACATTACATGACATTTAACACATCAAATACAGCAGAAAACCGACCTGTAACTATTTACAGAGCAGCCAAACAAAGTTGTATAAATACAGAAGTTGGTATAAACATAAACTAATTATATATCCTGCTGGTCAGGACAGCTATCCAACACTTTGAAAACCACCACTGTGAAGAAACAATTACATTTAGTTGTAACAGGCTATAATAATGTTTATTTGCCTTCTCTGTTTCACATTAATGTACATTTTTGAATTTTTAAAATTAAAAAATGATAAACCTACATTATATAACTTTCAATATAAGCAATAGAAGTGTGGTTACCTCTTTGTCACAGGCTAGCGTGGCCACACATCCACACTTTTCACCAACCTTTATGTCAACCGAAGGGCGGCAGATTTTGACAAACATATTTCATGTGAGATATATTTTTCACTTCATTGGCTTGTTATTATTCAGTTGTCTACATGAAAGACATGTAGCCATCAGTGTTTGCTAACAGTTCAATTAGATCATTTGTAAGTTATTTGTAATTAATTCAAATGTAATTAACTTTGGTTTATTTTAAGATGTTGAAGCATCAGTTGCTGCTTAACTCCTCAGCTCGCAGCCTCGCACTATTTATTTTATTAAAATAATTTGGTAGGTCTTGTACATATTTATATTGCATTGTTTAAAGAACCTATGACCCAAGTTTGTCATTGCACAACTTCACTGTAGCTGTATATATGACATTCAAATCTGTGTTTAGTTTGAATCATCAACTATTTTTTATATAATTTCATGAAAAACACAAACAGAATTTTAAACCGGCAAAACATTAAGGGACCAAATGTCAGAAAGCAATAAACTCCACGCAAAGCTTTCCTACAAGTCATCACTGCAGCGAATGTTTTAATGTATTATTATTTGTCACAGCACACTCTGAGAAAAGGAATGCCTGACGCTTGTTAAATGTGCCCTCTGAGGTCGACAGGCATCACAACAAAAGCATTTCAAAATGAAATCCAGGGTCAGATTAGTCACCAGTGAGGATTAAAGCAGAAAATGTTGCTAATGCTCTTTGCTCTTATCTTGTTTTAAAGAAAGAAATTAAAATAAAGACAGAAAACAAAGAGAAAGGATGATGAAAGACGGTGGGAGCCATTAGAGAGGCTGGCCATGAGCCTCCCTCTGTCCATGCAGTGAGGGTGCTCAGCAGGGGGGCTGAGCAGATGAAGAGGGTCCTTTGAAAAGGATGGTAGTGAGAGTGTGTTCATTCATCCAGCGCGCACAGTCTGATGTATGAATCAACCTTGAATGCCTGTCACTTCAAACACTGACAAGATCACATAACAAGAAAGCAAACATGCCAAACAGCAAGCGGGCAATAACAGAAGACAGAAAGAAGCAAATACTTACAGGGCTCACAGGAAAACTGAAAACTGAAGTCTTCGCAAAGTCAGACCTAAAGTTCCCCGGCTAACAGAGAGCGTTTGTTGATGTGCTGATCAAACTTCAGCATGCTGAATGTGAGTTTTATTTCCTTCATTGTTTTCTGCCTGATTCACCTCAGTTATATTGTAAATGTGAGTTCATTTTTCAAAGATTTAACAACATTTAACAGACATATTTTCTTAGAACATAATTCTTTGTAACACAGTCTACGTGTAGTAATACAAAGCATTAATGAGGTTAATAGAACCCAAATAGAAACTTCAAGTAAGCAGGAAATATTTTAAGAGCCTCATTTTGTATTCTGGTAATGGCAGCTTGGTCCGCTTGAGTGTAAAAGCGTAAACTGCCTGGTGTATTTGCACTCTAATCATCATAATGCATCGGGGGCCGATTCAGAATAATTATAAAGGTTTAAACGTTTTTGAGGCTTTCTGAAGCAATGATAAAACAGTGACAACAGTATAGAACAGAGGTTGCGCTACACTTTTTCGACCGTAACATTTCTGTCAAAATCCATTATTAGTCTACCCGTCGGTGGAGAGAGCATGCTTTTGAACTGTCAACGGGGTGGGTGGGGGGCGCCTCGTGAACTGTTAGCGCCAACAAGTCCTCCAACTTGAAGAAACACACTCCTCAATGTCAGTTTCGGTAGTTTATTGACAAGGATGACGACACCCTGAAACAGAGCAATGCAGCAAGATAAGCTGACATCCATGCATGTCATCACCAACACAACACAAATATAGACAACGACACAAAGTATAGACACACCAAACAATAGTGGAAACAATCCTACATGAATGAGTGGATGAACGTCTCAACTCGAGGTGGAGTGAAGGAACAATGTTCGAACTAAAATGGCCGCTTGGCACTACCTGGTCAGAGCACGGCATATCCGGTCAGCGACAGCAGTGAGACGCTGCCCTCTAGTGGCCGGCGATAAACTCTTCACAACTCATACGACCAAATATGCCAATTGTTCAGGCCCAATTATTAACACCAAATATGTTGTTTGTTCAAGCGCTTAATACGTCCTGCTCCCGTTGAATGCAAACATTACAGATGGTCGTTTATTCACAAATAACCCTCTCTGTAAAATCCTTAATTGTAGGATAGTTTGGCCATTAAAACGCTTTTTGATTAGATTTCTAGCGAGAAGTGTATATTGTACTTTTAGAATCCACGTCCAGTCGATATGTAGGATATATAGTTTGATAGATATTACGAAGATGATTTGAGGTATGCGGCAGCCTCCATGTAAAGTTACGGGTTGAAAACAGTATTTCCGGTCTCAACGTTTTCATAATAAAAAAGGTCTCCAGCAGGGAGGAGCACTGCCCGGCCGCAGACCAGGGCACAACGGCGGTGGGCACGAAGTCCCCGGGAGTAGTGATGGCAAAATGAAGCTTTGAATGAAGCATCGAACCACTTGGACAATTGTGTCGGAAATAGGTTCATTTCTCGAAGCTTCAGTTACAGTGACCTCTCCTGGCGAAGTGCAAGGCTGCAGTGGGTTTAACGTATCTTTGCCTTGAAAAATATTCGATGCACACACACTAAGACTGAATATCATGTTCTATTTGCAATTAAAGATTGATAATTGTGTGTATTGGGTTATTGAGAAGAGACTAGAGAGAGCTGGATATTTTTTTGGGAGGAGAGGGCCTTTTATCAGTTATTAAAGTATTAAAGTTGAAAAGCAATGATTAAAATACATCCATTCCGGGCTTTGAACCAGCTGCGCGGAGGACATCGCCACACTCGGGCCGCCGGCTCTATCCACAGGGCTATCTATTCCTTAAAATATTGAACTGTTTTTATATGACTGATGACTGTCTTTTTGTTCACAACTTCTTCACATTTTGAAGTGTTTCCCGAGCCAGAACGACCTATCTTACTTCCTGGCTTGCTCTATAATGATACTACAATTCAAATGCAATACCAACAACAACTCATTGCGCATTGTTTAGAGCGGTCATAAAGTGTTGAAGCGCTCAAATTCGAAACTGTTTCAACCTGTCACCTGTCAGAATCGAGACGAGGCAGTGCATTGAATCGCGTGAATGGACCGCGAACCAGTCAAGTGATTCATTCAGGAAATGAAGCAGTTGCTGGTTCGGACGTCACATGTCACGTGATTTGAAGCAGTTGCTGCTTCTGACGTCATATGTCACGTGATTTGAAGCAAGCTTCGAAGCACTGCTTCTATGGAATAGGAAGTCATGGGTTGAAGCTCCGTTCGAAGCTTCAGTGTCAAACTGCCATCACTACCCGGGAGGAAGGAGTGGCATCCCCGGGAGGAAGGAGCGGTATCCCCGGGAGGAAGGAGCAGTATCCTCGGGAGGAAGGAGCCGTGGTCAGAGGAGAGGCCAGACGGGGTCCCGTAGCGTGCCACCCAGGCGCTGATGAAAGCGTGGGCGACATCCGAAACCGCCGTCGAGGCGGTGAAACTGTGAGAGGGTCCACACCAGGCCGGCCTAGACATGGCCGAACCTCCTCTCCGGCACCACAAAAAAAAAGGGTTAACAGATGGATGTTAACAGATGGATGTCGTTAGCCATTAGCTGCTAGCCGTTAGCTGCTAGCCGTTAGCTACTAGCCGTTGGCTGCCAGTAGGGTTGCCAACCGTCCCGTATTAGCCGGGACGTCCGTATTTGAGCCAAAAGGGGCGTGTCCCGTACGGGACTTTGTTTGTCCCGGACTCCCGTGTAAAGGGAAAAATAAAAAATATGTTTCTGTTTGCGCGCAATGCAGGTGTCTGTCAGTGTGTGTTTGTGTGCTGTGTGCGAAGGGCGCTAGGACCGCTCAGTTGACAGGGCAGGCACAATGCTCGCACGTGTGTGTGTGTGTGTGTGTGTGTGTGTGTGTGTGTGTGTGTGTGTGTGTGTGTGTGTGTGTGTGTGTGTGTGTGTGTGTGTGTGTGTGTGTGTGTGTGTGTGCGTGCGTGCGTGCGTGCGTGCGTGCGTGCGTGCGTGCGTGCGTGCGTGCGTGCGTGCGCGTGCGTGCGTGCGTGTGTGAATCAGCTGATTGATGGGAAAATGCTGGGGAAATGGTTGGTTGAAGGATAACATTAAGTCTAATAATGATGTACCGTGCATGTTCACATCATGTATACTTTGCATTACTTAAAATAGCCAATTGTACATCGAGGTGCCCAGATGTCCCTTGTGCCCACCTATCCGATTTGAACATGCTGATGTACAATGTGATGTAGTAGCCTGCCTAATACAGGTGTAAGACCATTGTGTTTGTATTGTGTGAAATGCATTTTCTATGCATTTTGAGGTTTTTGGGGGGTTTGACCCCCAAAAACATTTTCGAACCCTAGGGGCTGGCTCCCCCAAAAGAATTAAATAACATAACCCTAACCTGACCCTAACCCTAAAACCGAAATAAAGTAACAAAACTAAATCCGCCAGAAACCCGAAAATCTTCGCGCGCACGTGCGCGGGGGACACGTGCATGTGTCCCGTTTCTCCATTTCTGGAAGTTGGCAACCCTAGCTGCCAGTCGTTGTCGTTAGCCGTTAGCTGTTAAGGCCCTGACACACCAAGCAGTCACCAGAGAACTCGCCGTGTTCTCCTGCGTCTTGGCCATGTGTCGCACTGGAACACACCGCAAAGACTTCAGCACGTACGAACTGCGCATGCGTGAGTGGAAATAACTCTCCTTACCAACAGGCAGCGGTAGTGTGTATTCGTCATTCAAAAGAAGGAAGCAACACCCGGAAGACAGAGAAGAAGAACAGACTGCTTGATATAAACAAACAACAAATAGCGTGTGCATTCCATTTTCACTCTCGTCCATCGAACTGTATGGATGTTGCTTATCTAAATTCTTAGATAACTTTTATATTATTGTGGGTTTCTCTCTTTTTACTTTTCCTCTTTTGGTCTCAACAGACATACATGTTCTACAGTTAGCTAGTAGCCTATTGTAGCTTGCTCGCTAGAAAATAATGGTCTAATGAGGATATTTGGTTAGGGGGTGAGAGATGTTTTATATATCATTTGTGTCACAAGTTTGACACATTTATAGTTGTTTTTGGTTTTGCATATAACTCTCTTGTCATTTCCGATCCTGCCTTCCTCCAGGCTCTTGCAATCAGCTCACTCCCCTCACCTGGTCTCCCCAGCCCTTCCCCTCCCCTACTACTCATTCCGTCTTTAGCTCAACAGTATATACAACCTCACTCTCACTTGTCCTCTTTGAGAATGTCTTGTGTGTTTTGCCAGGCGCTCCAGTATTTCCTTACGTATTTGCCAGTTACCTCTTATGCCCAGATTTGACCCTGCCTGCCTGATTTTGGAATTTGCCTGCTCCTTTATTGGATTTGTTTGGCTGACTGCTGGATTTCCTGGTTTTGACCCTGCCTGTCCCTGACTTGACTAAATGGAACCTTGTGAACATTGTCAGTGGGTCAGTCAGTCGGGGCTTGGACTGGGAGCTGTAGGGTCGCCGGTTCAAGTCCCCGACCAGACCTAAAATGTGGAGTGTGGACTGCTACTTGGAGAGGTCCCAGTTCACCTCCTGCCCTGCCGTGGTGCCCTTGAGCAAGGCTCCCCCCTCACTCCCATTGCTCCCCGGGCGCTGTACACTAGCTGCCCACTAGCTGCCCACTAGCTGCCCACTGCTCCTAGTACTAGACTCCTGGTACTAGGATAGGTTCAATGCAGAGGCCAAATTTCACTGTGTGTGCTGTGTGCTCTGCATGTGTGACCATGTGTAACCTCCTTCAGACTATCGCTCCTGATATTCTACCGTTTCTCACCCATTTCATCAACACTTCTCTAACTTATGGTCACTTTCCAAACAGTCTCAAGGAGGCAAGAGTAAACCCTCTCCTAAAGAAACCCACTCTCAACCTGTCTGATGTTATAAACTACAGGCCTGTCTCTCTCCTCCCGTTCCTGTCTAAAACACTTGAACGCGCTGTCTTTAAACAACTCTCCTGTTATCTCCATCAGAACAACCTTCTGGATCCGCACCAGTCTGGTTTCAAGACAGGTCACTCCACAGAAACTGCCCTCATTGCTGTCACTGAGGAACTGCACACTGCTAAAGCAGCCTCCCTCTCCTCTGTCATCATCCTGTTGTACCTGTCTGCTGCATTCGACACGGTGAACCATCAGATCCTCCTTCGAACTCTCCAAGAACTTGGAGTTTCAGGCTCTGCACTTTCCCTCCTCACCTCATACCTCAAAGACCGCACCTACAGGGTAACTTGGAGAGGGTCCGAGTCCGACCCTTGTCAATTAACTACAGGGGTCCCTCAGGGCTCTGTTCTTGGTCCCCTCCTCTTCTCCCTGTACTCAAACTCGCTCGGATCTGTCATTAGCCCGCATGGTTTTTCATACCACTGCTACGCTGACGACACCCAATTAATTCTGTCCTTTCCCCGCTCAGAGATCCAGGTCGTCGCACGCATCTCTGCTTGTTTAGCTGACATCTCTCAGTGGATGTCCGCTCATCATCTCAAGCTCAACCTTGACAAAACTGAACTGCTTTTCCTTCCGGGAAAAGATTGTCCCACTCTTGACCTGACTATCAACATCGGCACCTCTGTTGTTTCCCCGACCCAGACTGCAAGGAATCTGGGTGTGATCCTAGATAACAACCTGTCCTTCACTGCAAACATCGCTGCTACAACCCGTTGTTGCAGATACACGCTTTACAACATCAGGAAGATACGTCCCCAGCTGACCCAGAAAGCGACGCAGGTTCTGGTCCAGGCTATCGTCACCTCACGCCTAGACTACTGCAACTCCCTCCTGGCTGGTCTACCTGCATGTGCCATCCGACCTCTGAGCTCATCCAGAATGCAGCTGCTCGTCTGGTCTTCAACCTTCCTAAATTATCCCACACCACGCCGCTCCTCCGCTCCCTTCATTGGCTTCCGGTAACTGCTAGAATTCACTTCAAGACACTGGTACTTGCGTACCATGCTGTGAATGGATCTGGCCCTTCCTACATCCAGGACATGGTTAAACTGTACACCCCAGCGCGTGCTCTACGCTCTGCATCAGCCAAACGACTCGCTGCACCCTCGCTGCGAAGGGGACCCAAGTTTCCATCAGCAAAAACACGTGGGTTTTCTATCCTGGCTCCAAAATGGTGGAATGAGCTCCCCATTGACATCAGGATGGCAGAAAGCTTACACACCTTCCGGCGCAAACTGAAAACTCATCTCTTTCGACTCCACTTCGAGCGATAGAATTACTAACAAATAACTGCTAACAGAGCACTGATATACTAATAAAGGACTGGCTTATCTATAGCCAGTTGAGTAGCACTTGAAATACTTGGCTCTATGAAACCTGATGTACTTATATGATTCTGTTTTCTTCAAGGTTGTGTCCTCCTGGTCGAATGTACTTATTGTAAGTCGCTTTGGATAAAAGCGTCAGCTAAATGCAATGTAAAGTAATGTAATGTAATTAAAAGAGGCTTTCATGCCTCCCAATTCTATTGGTTGTATCTTTGTCCTGCTCTTCGGTTCAAATCCTTACTGGACAACGTGACAATTTGCCTGATAAGATAAGATAAGATTGTACTTTATTGATCCCAATTTGGAAAATCTTTGCGTTGCAGCAGCATAAAAAGACATGGCATTGTACAATAAAAATTCAAGACAAGAAATAAACAAGAAAGTAGAAAATATACATGTTGATTGTAGATCTTGTAAAATATTGTTTCTATTAGAGATACCCGTTGTCTATTTATATTCATTTACACAGGAGTTAGCGCCACTTTTGCATATTATTTGTCATAAAATATATAGTTTTCAACTATGTACAATAAATTACTTTATTTCTGTTTGCCTTTGAGGGTTTTTATTATTTATTCTTTACTGTCACCTGCATCCTTTGATATTAGATGACAAGAGATTTAAATAGCCTACTGAATGACAGGGAAATTATGAAAGTGAAAAAACAATCCCACACAAACCAGTCTGTCTCACACAACCTCACTCTGTATGTGCACTGCAGGTGTGGCCAGTAAGCCGTGAACACTCTGCTTCACTGTACCCAGAGAAATAAAGCTCAGGTAATTGTCACACACAGGGCCCACTTTTAGGATGTTTTCCTTCTTAATTACATTTGATTTAGAAGCTCAAAGCATGTTCTTTTGTTTATTTTTTCATCTTTATTGAGAAAATGTATACAGCTAGACAATAATTTGTCTCTGATCTTATCAACAAAAATATTAATAACTCTCGTTTATTATTTTCTACTGTTGATAGGTTAACTAACCCCAGAATGGAAATAGCCCCTGAACTAATCTCCACTCAGAAATATAATGAGTTTGCTTTATTCTTCACAGAAAAGATCTTAAAGATCAGGCAAGACATCAATTCCTCAATTCCGAGTCTTGACCCTATGTTCCCATTGCAAGGACAAATAATTAATGAAGCAAACATGTCAGAGTTTGTTCCAGTCAGCCATAAAACACTTGAAGACGTTATATTCCATCTAAAAACAACTACATGTAGTCTTGATAGTCTTCCGACAAACTTTTCAAAAGTGTCTATTGCTATATTGCCTCAGATGTACTGCAGATTGGGAACATGTCGCTCCATTCAGGTGACTTCTGCAGAATCTGATATTTAAGAAGTGTGTTACATTTGAAATGGCAGAAAGTCTTGTTGCAATTTCCAGATATTAAAAGAGGTCCCTTGAGTTTCTCTGGTAATTATCAATAGTAGCAGTTAAGTGAATACTGTTCAAACAATACCTGTGTTTGTGTTTTATAGTGATTTCTCTGTTTTATCCTTTCATAAAGGTGAGGACTAAAATGGCTCTAAACAAGGGCTGTTTAGAGTAAACAGGGTTTTATTGCCCTGTGGGGGAGGTGTAGGCATGCAGGACAGGGTGCTAGGTGGGGGAGAGTATATTCTGCTTAAGATCTCTAGCATGTCATGTTTCAGGGAAGTCTACATATCTTGAATAGTATATGTGTGGGTTTAATTACTTTGTATTCTGTGTAACCAGAAGTTGGAGATATGAGAGATGAAATATTTGTGTTATCTTAAATATGCTTTAAGACACATCTGAGGTCTCTGGAATGTGGGGGGGGTGTGTGTGTGTGGAGGCTGAGTAAACTCCACCCCTTCCTGTTTCTGTTGGTATGAAAGCCTATTCAGCTTTTTGTTCTGCCTCTCTCTTCTCGCGCCGCCCGGACCGGAAGGTCGTGGCAGCCCGTGAACAAGGGCCAGGAGTAGGCATACTCCTGAAATTACGCATATGATATGATATGGCTTTGTATGGTAATGTATTGATTGTATTGCATTGTTATATTACCATTAAAGTAGATTATTGTTTTTAACGGATACTTGTATGTTCTGGAGTCCTTCCTGTATGATAACCAGCTTGTTAGGGACGCGCGGAGATTTGGAAAGCGGACCAGTTGTCCCTCAAAATCTCTATCACTTCCCCAAAGGCTTGAAAACTGCAGTTATCAAGCCACTGCTAAAAAAAAGAACACCCTCGATACACTGACAATCAGTAATTACAGGCCAATTTCAAATTTACCATTTTTAAGCAAAATAATTGAAAAGGTTGTCTACCTACAACTTATGTCCAAGCAAGACCTTGAAAAACGTGTCCATGCATTTGTCTTTAGCAAGCTTGACTACTGCAACAGCATCTTCACAGGCCTCACAAAAAAATCACTCCGTAAACTCCATCTAATTCTAAATGCTGCTGCCAGAATCTTAACCCGGACAAAGAAAACAGATCACATCACTCCAGTGCTGAGTTCACTGCATTGGCTTGCATTAAGTGAGAGAATTGACTTTTTATTGCACACATATAAAGCACTAAACGGGCTAGGACTCAAATATATCAAAGACCTCCTTCAGCGGTACGAACCCAGCAGACCCCTTAGGTCTTCAGGCGCAGGCCAACTCACTGTTCCATTTGTGAGATCAAAGCGTGGGAAAGCAGCCTTCTGCATCTATGCTCCTAATGCAAGGAACAAACTCCAAGAACATCTGAGAATGGTTAGCACTTTAGAATCATTTAAATCAGGTCTAAAAACATTTTTTTTAACATGGCTTTTAAAATTTAAATGTTCTAATTTTCCAACTGTTAAACATGGTTTTCTTTCTTTTAATTATTTTGTGTGTTTTGTATTTCTTCTCAATGTATTGTGTTTTCTCTGTTTGATCCTGTAAAGCACTTTGAATTGCATCACTGTATGAATTGTGCTATACACATAAATTGCCTTGCCTTGCCTTGCCTTGCCTATAATATATCGTATAATATATCATTTTATGACCTATTTCGTGTAGTTATTTATGGTTGATGAAATGCTGCTGCATGTTTGTGTTGCTGAAAAAAAATGGATGTGAGTTTTAATTATAGAGTAGATTGTTATGAGTCAGAGGGTGTGTGACTGTGTGTTTGTGTGTTTATGTTATTATGCATACGTTGACCCCAGGGACTCCTCCATAGCAGAAAGGAGCTTTGATCAGCCCAAGGCAACGTGGACAGAAAAATCAGACTGGAAACACACACACACACACACACACACAAACTTTTAGTAGCCTTGTTTTGCCATGAAAATAATGTACATATCCATCTACTACATACTGAAAGTTCAACTTAGTATAAAAGCGTGGTTATGTAAACCTCAGGAGATGTGTGATGGACGTTGAAGATTTTGTTGACAGGATGGGACATAAATAGCTACGCTATACATCCCTACTTGACAGTACAGATGGATATGATGAGATTGCTTGGAGGCAACAAACGGCCACTAGGGACACAGTAAGCCAGAATGAATGATAGCCATGTATATTTATTTACTTACCGTATACCGCAATATAGTCTCCAAGGCATTTAGGTATATACTGGAGTAAAAACTTGTCTGACTGTAAGAACACTAAAGGGATAATTGGAGCCCTGTGCTTGGCTGAAATCCAATCTGTTGTTTATGGTTTCTCGTTTTCTGAGTTCTATTTTAGTACTTTTAAAACTCGTATTTACAGTAAGTATTTTATTGCTGTTAGTTTTTTCCAGAGAGGCGATCCCTCTCCACGCTGACAGGATCCTTAAACAACAGTAAGATCTTATTAGGCTTTTCTGTTCTCAAGCCTTTTTCTATAAAAACAGCAGATGGTGAAAAACTTCACCCTGGATCATGCAAAATGTATTTAATGGGTTGCAAGGAGATAACCCTCAAGATGATTGTGAGTATCCAGTATAACTGAACAAATAAATGATTTGGAAAAGTTTTGCATTATTCATGTCAACATCATATGCAGTATGTTACCTAGTTATTTTATCTTCGGTCAATTCTAAGGACTAGAACTTATTGCAATAATTATCCTGACAAGCAGCCAACATGGCCGCCCTCTCCAGAAAAACCAAATTGCTTGTTTGTTTCAACAACTTAAAGTTAGACTCAGTGTGTTTATGTTAAGTGGGAAAACAAGATGAACAATATTAGCAAATTATATTGTGCTGGCTCATACAGTGTTGTTTATGCTAACCTTGGCTAATCATTTTCAAACTTTACATTCTTTTGAGGTGATCCCGCCTCTTTAGTGATTCAGGCACCGAGTTGATAGTTGATTCAAACCTTAATAAATTCCAATGAATTAACAGTGTTTATTTAGCTAGTTTATGTATTAAAGGTCCCATGACATGGCCATTTCTACTGATCATAATTCCATTGTTGAGGTCTAATAAAATAGATTTATACTGTGCAATTTTCCAAAATTACATTGGTTTCTCATACAGCATCTCTGTATAGTGTGTGTGTATTCACCGGTATTCACTCTCTGTCCTAAACGGCTTGTTGGAGCTCCTGCCCCCCCTCCCTATGAGCCCAGTGGCCATCTGCGAGACAGCGAGACACGGCGAAACCCAGCCGGAAACCAGTCCGAACACACACACACACCCGCAGCCTGGCTGGGAGTTTGTGTGTGCTCCCACACCGACTCACACCCTCGCCGCTGTCTCAGGGAGGAGAAATCGGCGGAGCTGCAGCTGAGAAAAGATTGAGTGTATGTGTGTGTGAGGAAGTCCACGGATTGGTCCATTAACCAATGGGTCCATTTGGGTATGGGCACGTCACTGTGCCCAGGAAGAAAACAATGGAAAAAGAGAAATCTCCAACGAGGCGTTCTGGGGCAGCATAGACAGGTATTTTCTGTGTTAGAGTTTTACTCGCTACAGGGTGTACTTTGAGGGTTTGTGACTCTGCAGACCGTTTACATGCATAAAGACCTTCATAGCACACAAGGGGACGGGTAATAACCGGAAAAGCATGACATGGGACCTTTAAAGCCTCAGGGCATTTATTTGTACAGAATATTCCCTGTAGTCCCTCTGCCTTAGTACAAAGCAGGAGAGCTGGTTGCTGTACATTTGAATTTACTGCATTTAAAATGCCCCTATTAAATGTCAACACTGAATGTATAAGTGTAAAATGTTAACATAAGCAGCTAACACGAAAAGGGGGAGAAAAAGATCACAACACAGACGTTTTAATCATACTTCATCATCATTTTATGATTATTTTACTTCCTGTAGTCTGTACTTGCCATCTTTATGAATTACACAGAGACATGTTTGTATTGTAAGGGTTTTGAAGAAGAAGTTTTCTATAATAGGATTATTATAATCATATCATTAGAATCCTCCAGACCAACTGTCTCAATCCTCCACTCATAATTGAATTTATTCACAATGATAATAAAAGCAGCATTCATTTTATTCAATGTGTTGTGTAAACTCCAGGGGAGTCTGAACCCCACAGCGAGTGCACACATGCTTTACCTGAAAATAAGTGAAACTTCCTTCACTTGAAGCAACCTCTCACAGTGGGTGTGAGAAACAGCCAGAGAAGTATACTCAGATCCTCAATATTTTCCCTGCAGGCTTTATGCGGCATCTCAGAGAGTGTGGAGACATCAGAGGGGAATTTCTAACAGTCAGACCTGCAGGTTCAGATACTCTGCGTAAACATCATCCATCCGATTCCTGCAACCTTTATCGGCACACATCAGATTTCACATCTCTCTGCACAGTGTTATTTCCACATCTCAAAGGAGTTAAAGGAATCGTGGATGTGAAAATCTTTGCTAGTGGAGATGAGAGTGTTAGCTGTGAAGGCAGGAAAGCACTTTCTGATATCTTGCTTATATCTTGTGTCTCTGTAGGCTACTGCTGCACAAAATCCTTCACTCCCTTAAACTCTCTTCTCAAGGTTTCTGTTGACAACATCTGCGGTCACCAGGCTGTGGTCACTGTGTGGAATCTGGGACTCTTGTCCACAACAAATGTAGTTTTAGACTGTTTAAACAAACCTTTTTGAAAAATCCTTCTCAAGAAAACTCTCGTTACGTTGTATCCATGTCGACATGTATAACGGAGAGTTTGGAAAACAATTACTCCATCTTATCGTCCAACAAATGTCAGTTTACAGATCTGTTGGTGTTCTCCTTGTTTTCGACTTCCAGCTTTAACTCTATTAGTCTTGTACACAGCCGCCTGACAGTCTTTATTAAGGGAACAAAATACCCCATTTTCTTTCTTGTTGTTTAACATTCTCAGAACCATTTGCATACAAATGTTAACGAGACATTCAATTCAAATTAGCTAAGCTTGTTTTCACAAAATGTCTAAACGGCACCCTGACAACATTTACATCATGTCAGAATGTTGTCCTCTGTTTGCAAGATTTGGGTTAAGACAGATTTTATGAAAATAATATTCAAATATTGGAACGTTGTCCCTCCCTAAGAGACAAAGCCAGTACCTTACATCCTCTTCACTTGCTCTCCCTGGAGGTTTTTCAGACAGAGACAGGAAATAATCTGAATTCTGCAGACCTTATGCCACAAAAGTAACATTGAACTCCAGACTCCCTTCATATGCTTCTAGTAGCAGTTTTCAGAGTGCTGTCTGTACTCCCAATGTGTATTTTCTGTCTGCTGAAGTTTTCGGTGTCTTTGACATGCTTGGCACTGTCTCTTCATTTGCCGGGGGACTTTCATTCCCTTTGGACTTACACAGACAAGATCTTAATGCTTTAAGTTGTGTTTTATTTTCCTTTTGATGTTGTACTCCACTGAGTGTGTATTTACTTAAAATTCGTTGTCAATTATGTCACATCATTTATTTAACCTTGGTTGAGAAGCTCACTTCTTCTGTAGGAGGATTATTGCTCCTGAATCCTTAATTTCAAAACCTGAATAAAAAGTAATTTAGATTCAACATAGATTTTAGTCAGCAATAGATGTTAATTTTGTTTTATTAACTAAATGTGGCTGTCAACTTCCATTTGGTAGCTTATTCATCATTGAAATATACACCATGTTCTTATTTTAACATGGTTAAATAAGAATCTTAAGATAGGCCATTCAAGCTACAGTTTTTATTTTCTCAAAATGTACATTCTGGATGAATCTGAGGATATATTCGTATTGAATTAAAATCCACAAATAGTAGAAAAAGATGTCCCGTACATTATATGTAGACGTTTTCTTCAAAGTGATACACTTTGAAAGCCCTCACTCTATACTGTAGTAGTAGTTTTAGAAGAAAAAGGCATATTTTATTTGTTAATAAGGTTGCTTTGAAAGTAAAACGGTGCCTTCAAACAGGTAACGTGTGCTCCAGCTCATAGCCCATAGAGATTACAAAGGGGCATGCTATAGCAAAAACTGAAATAAAAGCATGTGCTGGGTAAACTCAGAATAAAGCCAATATAATCTGCCAATAAAACTCGTTTTTGTATGATGGATCCATGAAAAGGTCTAACAGTCATTCTTCACAGCATTAGGAGTCTAAGGAGGTCCAGGTAGTGGGGCGGAGTTTATAATTCAACCTCTCTGAATGTGTTCTGACAAACACATCCTCCTCTGGCATATTGATGCGGGCTTTAATTGCCTCATAATGAAGAAATCCTGCCACAACCTCAACCACACAGCATGTGGTGTTCAGATGTAGAAAGACTCGATGAGAAAGCTCTATACGGAAAATGGGTTGCTCCTTTCCATCCTCCACCTATCCTCTTAGTATGTATGACGAAATAAGGTTTGGGCGGTTAACCACTATGTATTTGGCCATTACCAAAAATGTGATCTCCAATTCAGAATTGGCCCCGACAGAGAACATGTGATGGTGGCTTAACGGCTCCAAATAACATGGGTAATCATGGTAAAAGCAGCTGTGGAAACAGAGCAGTCATTGAAATCCAGGGAACCACCTGGCACTTCAAGAAAGCTCTCCGCGGCACAGAGGCGCAGTGCCGCCTAACAACTCTGTTACAGGCCTCCAGGCGTAAGTGCACCTTGCTGGCCTCACAAAATGAAATTCATCCAAAGAGAGCAACTAAAATATATTGGCACACAGAATGTGGTACTTGAGCATGATGGCTTAATCAGGGTATTTCAAGGTCATTATTATAGAAAAACATCTATGCCACCATCAGACTTCATATTCATTTCCAGAACCAATTATTCTTTGTATGGCACTCATGCAGTATAAGTAGTTATTTGTCATTGCAACTGTTAAACGAGGGCATTGCTTGGTTCAATGACAGAGCAGATGTCCAGGGTCGTGGGGACCTGGAGGCCGGAGGTTTGTGTTGTGTTACAACCCGGCTCCTGGGCTGCAACATAAAGCGGGGAGGCGAGACGAGGGGTATGATAAATAATGTTCATTTATTCAAAACAAACAAGTACACATACAACAAAAAACCGGCAACAGGTCCCTGACGCTGCACAGGACAAGTGCCCAGAGAAGACAGAGCGACGTAACGGCTGGGCTCCTCCTATATGCTCTTCCTTTCCAGGTGTAACTCATCCGGCAGGTGCGCCTCATCAGACAGCTGCAGCTGGAACCTGCAATCACACACAAAACCACACACACAACCAGACGGCACCCCACGTGGTGTGGAGGGGTCGTCACACTCCCCCCCCATAAGAAAGGAGTTCCCCTAAGAACAACGTTAAGTACCCGAATAGCTAGGAGCTCTTCTCCGATATTCCGGCGTGGACAGAAAACGACTCTGACCAGTCCCCTGACCGTGCACCGGGAAGAACCCGGAATGTCCCTCCAGAACCCGCAACCTAGACCCTGGCAACAAACCCAAGACCTGACCCCCAGGTCGCTGCCGAACTGCCCCACCCGTCCGACATGCGTGACATGACCCAACATGCAGAGACACATCTCTCCTCAACCCAGGCCAAAAGACATGGCGCAACAGGTAACCACATGTTCTACGGACACCCAGATGTCCCGACTGCCCATGCGCTTTTCTGAGGACCTCCTCACGAAATCTGACAGGAACCACAATCTGATACGCTGGCCCACCAATGAAGCCTTGCCCACGTGACCACCACTTTCTGACCAGCAATCCCCCTTGCAGCTGACAAGCCCTGGTGACACCATTTCCATCCCCGGTGGAGAGAACCGCCTCAAAAAACGGACTGAGGGAGACATCCGCTTTCTGCTCCATCACCAACTCACTGCGGGATACCGACAACAACCAGTCAGGAATAACCACTGAATCTGTCGCACTGACCTCTTCACCCTGCTCAGATCCCTCCTGTGCATGGCTCACAGAACAAGCCACCAACACTGCAGGTGAGCACTTGACATTCTCCCTTGCCTTAACAGTCACAGTGGGTGAAGATGACTGCATGGTAGGCGGTGGACCCTCAGCCCACACACGGCTGCCAGCCAGGCCGTTACCCAGGATAACATCCACACCACCAATTGGCATTACAGGACGGACCCCCATGGCGACCTCACCCTGCACCAGACCTGAGTTAAGCACAACAGAATGCAGAGGAACAGGCACAACAGTCATTCCCATACCTCGCATCCGGACAAAATCCCCAGTTCCAGATTCTTCCGAAAACTGTAACACAGAGCTCAGAATGTACGAGTCATACGATGCAGTGTCTCTCAAAATCTTTACCGGCACGCTGATGTCACTTCCCACCAATGACACGTATCCGGTTGACACAAATGCCGAAAACACTGGGTCCTTCCACCCGCATGGCTCATTAACCTGCTGACGGGGACCACAGACACAGCACAAGCAGCAGAGTTAAACTGGCCTACACAGTTCCCCCTGCTAGCCTTAGCTTTGGGACAGTCAGCCTTCCAGTGCCCTCTCTCCCTGCAGTAATGACAGATCTCCGAATCTCCCAGTGGCGGCCCTCGCATCTCACGCTCACCCCCGTGCGGATTAGCTTTCTCTTCCCATCTCCCTGCACGATACATACCCCCTCCATCCTGGACCCTGAAGTTGCGACCGCCCCTGTGCGTTAGCACATAGTCATCTGCCAGAGCAGCAGCCTCTGCAGCAGTCTTCACTTTGCGCTCGCTGATGTAAACCGCAATGTGGCTGGGCACAGAATTTTTAAATTGCTCCAACACTATCAACTCACACAATGCGACATACGTATCCACTTTCAAGGAGTTACACCACCTACCGAAAGAGGTAACCAGATCCCTGGCAAACTCAACATGTGTCTGCTTGTCAGACATCTCCCAGGACCTGAACCTCTGCCGATAAGCCTCAGGGACCAACTCGTAAGCCCTCAACACAGCAGTTTTAACCCTCAGATACACTTTGCTGTCCTCCATCGTTAAAGCAGAGTAGGCTTCCTGGGCCCTACCTGTTAGCACAGACTGCAGCAATAAGGTGCTATTAGCCTCTGACCACTCTCAGCCACACGCTCAAACAAGGGAAAAAATGTATCTGGATCTCGTTCATTAAACTGAGGCACAACCCGCAGATTACCGGAAACGTCAAATGGAGTAGCTCTATCAGGGAAATTAGAGGCCTGACTTGCACCACCAGCAGGAAAACCCAACCTCCGCTCCTCTAACTCAAGCCTTTTAATGTCTACCTCCCCCCTTGTTTTTTCCACTGCCAGCTTCTCCATTTCTGTTTGCAACAACAGCAACTCCTTTCTCTGTTCAAAAGTCAGGCCTGTATCACTGCAGCCAGACGTACTGCCACTGCTAGGATTAACAGTATGTTTTCCTCCTTTGAAAACACCTAACTCAAACAAATTTGCTCTTACAATCCCTCTTATGTTTTCCTTCATCCTCTTATCCCCAACATCCAAGCGGAAATGTTCAGCAACACCGATCAGCTGCTCACGTGAGAAACCCTCCAGTAGCTCCTCTGTAGGCGCTCTCACAAACTCCTCCACACTCTCCATCATGCGCGTTCATGCTACCACACAACCTACACGCTACCGTGGCCTGTCCCTCTAACTGCCTTCAGAAACTAGCTAAACTCCCCACTAGTCTTCAGGTGCTAATTATGGCGGGTACTTATGCACTTTTGTACCGTAAGCTCGGCGAGGCGAGCAGCAAACCTGCAACTCCACCTGCAGCCTCAGCGTGCTCCCGAGCTAATAGTTCTAACCACTTTCACACCGCACTAACAGCCCCCCCTACGACCTTCAAGGAAGACCGTACTATACCTAACAGGGACAGATACCACGGTAACTAATGATCTGTCTCTACTTGCTGCCATACACTCTCCGTGTACTTGAACTGCCAAACACTCACCCCCGCAACGCTACTCCCAGCCAATCAGCTGCACACAATGACAGCTACGCGAAATCCGTCCCCACAATGGACATCCAGTTCGCACACGTTTCCCAGGTCCAAAGCAACGAGCCCCCATATGTTACAACCCGGCTCCTGGGCTGCAACATAAAGCGGGGAGGCGAGACGAGGGGTATGATAAATAATGTTCATTTATTTAAAACAAACAAGTACACAAACAACAAAAAACCGGCAACAGGTCCCTGACGCTGCACAGGACAAGTGCCCAGAGAAGACAGAGCGACGTAACGGCTGGGCTCCTCCTTTCCAGGTGTAACTCATCCGGCAGGTGCGCCTCATCAGACAGCTGCAGCTGGAACCTGCAATCACACACAACCAGACGGCACCCCACGTGGTGTGGAGGGGTCGTCACAGTTGTTGCATGTTCAGATTGAGACAGGGGAATCTCCTTGAGGATAAAACCTAGACAAGTGTAATATTTAAAGCAACACAAATCAAACTTCATCCAACCAAAAAACTGTCCACTTCATGTCAATCATAATCCATGAAGCATATGATGACTGGAAATCCACCAAGGATTTGTGAAATGTAAACATTGCTTTTTATTATATTGTGAAGGCCTATCTTCTCGTTGCTCAACTGTATAACAGTACAAAAAAGTATTCAACGCAAATAGAATATGTTTTTTTTTCTTCTTGCTGCTCTATAAAGGACAGATGTTCCCAGGAGCCCTCAAACTCCTGTCTCCCTCAAGGTATGCTTTTCTGAGAAGCTTTTATGTGAAGCCCGATATTTATTTTCTTTCTTTTTTGTCAGGGTGTGTGGAAAAGTTTAAAAAAGGACTAAAAAAGGTAAGGTAACAAAAAGCGAGCTTTATTAACAAAAGCCGAAGGCAGGAAAAAACAAGAAACTAATTACCAGAAACAAAACCGGGGAGCATGACAGACAGGAACAAACTTACGACGGGAAAAGGCAGGAGACACGGACAAGCATGGGTGACAGGGACATGAAATGACGACGAACAGACATGGAGCACAGGGGAAGACAAGACTAAATACACAGAAGGGTAATCACAGGACAAGACACAGCTGGGAAGGGGAGGAGAAACACAAGGGCAACAGGTGAACACACTCAGACAATTAGACACACCAGGGAAACTAACGACAGGGAGGAAAAACACAGGGAGAGGGACCAGACATTCTATTTCGTATATGGCTTCGCCCTCTAAGCTATTGGGTTTACCCAGAGCCATTTAATAGAAGAGTTACGACATCTCCGTTCACTCCAATGGACCACTTTTTACAGCAATGGCGGATCGTGGAGCCTCTCAATCGTTCCCCGGAAGTTAGCGCCAAGGCTAGCAGAGCTGTAGAGTTGCAGCATAATAGACCGTTCGTGACGGACTTTTAAAGGTAAGAAGAAGTTTAAAGATTTATATTGCGGATATTATCAGTACATCTGATTCAAATGAACATGTGTATTAAAGGATGTCAGTGGATTATCCCTAAATTAGTAGATTTAGGGAACGTTTACAGATAACAGATTAAGCTAGCATACCGAAGCAAGTTAGCAACACACGTTGAACAGCCTTTTCATTGTAAATTCCGTTCTCTTAATGTCATTTGGTCCAACATGTTGAATTAGAGAAGAGGGGCTTCTAAACGGGATTGTATGCGGGGGTGGAGGGAGTTAAATATTAGATAAATATAACTTTGGTGCGTGTAAGAGTGAGTGTTTTTAGCAGAGCCATATTGTGTCCTTGTGATTCTGTTGATTATTACCTGTCTGTATAATGTTGCAGCTCAGCTGATTTTGGATTGATGGCAAAGGGAGAGGGACTTAAGTGAGAGTGAAAACACAAGGTACGTTTAATACTACTGTTTTATATAAGTAAACACCTTATCTCCCCAAGGCATTTCCCATCCAATAGGTGTGCTGTGTGTGTATAACCCTTTCTCCTGTCTGTTACTCCCTCTTTCAGCACAAGAACCAGAGGGGGATTCAATGGAGCCTGCATACCTGCACTGAGACCCTCACCCTGCACCCTGAGTCTCAACTCAGTGTTTTTCAAGCCTTTCCCTGTTTTTTTGTATTAAACAAAACATTAAGCTTTCCCAATGGTGTGGTTTTCGTTTTGTGAAAAAGTGCAAATGCAGTGTTTGTATATAATTACATCACATATTTTGTTGCTGTTGGTCGTGAAATTGCTCCTGGTGACTTGAGCCAGCCATTTTTTCCTCTGTGTCAGTGGGGAAGCCGTACATTCGTACTCCTTTCTCTGAGCGATTGGAGCATCCCCAGGCAGCACAGCAAACCATGGTGGCGACTAGGAGGCAGCACAGCAATGACATTAGTCATTTAGATAACTTGTGTCCTCAATTACCAGGGGATTACTGAAACTACCATGAATTTAAGAAAATGGTAGAAATGAATCCAATCTGAATTTTAAAGCATTACTTTAGATCCCCTCCCTCTAAATGTATCAATAAATGAGGTTAAATATTAACATAGGTTCAGGAGCATGGCCACGCCTAAAACTCCGCCTCAAACCACGGCCACCCCTACTTATATCCGGCAAAACTTCCGGCCGATACTTGTCTCCATCCTTTCAAGGACCGACAGGCAGACCGTGATTCACGCCGCGCGTCGTTACGGTTTAAACAAAGCTAAAACACTACCACGAGAAGCTAAAACGCTACCACGAGAAGCTACAACGCTACCACGAGAAGCTAAAACGCTACCACGAGAAACATTCGACTCACCATGAATCCCGAACTGCTGACCATCTCGCCAGAGTCAGATGAAGATCTCTTCAACATCGGCTACCCGCCATCCTCGGGCCAGCAGTCGGATTTAAGCCAAGCATCCGAACGGAGCCGCGTGCGCTCAGCAATCGGTGTTCCACACACCAGCAGCCACCGCTCCCACTCAAGCTCCCCCAACGAGATACCTCCAACTCCAGACAGGTCCCAGGCTACTCCGCCAGCGAGGGCAAACAACCGGGGCCACAACAGGCACAGCCAGCTCCAATCTCCCCACCACCGGCAGCCTGCCTCACTCGCAGCCCCCAGCCACCCGCAGCGGCGCACCCTTTACCGCGACGTCATATGCTCAGTCTACCCCACACGCAGAACCGAGCTAGACGAGTACCTTCGCATAGAGCTCGACATGGCCTTACGCTTCGGAGGCCCAGGGTTTTATACCTACCATGTCCACTTCGCTAGCCAAGCCGCCGGCCGCATCAAGCAGTTCAACCAGGGAACATACTGGGGCGCTCTGGACTCCGAGCTTTACTGCCGCATCTTTGCAGCATGCGCATCCCTCTCCTGCCAAGTATGCATTACTCTACCAGGGAGGCAGGATGGTGTGTAACAACTTCAACGACCTAGGCTGTGCTCTTTCTAGCTGCCGCCTCATGCACACCTGCTCTTTCTGCGGCGGCGCTCATGCCAGGAGCACCTGCCCTCACAACCCAACTACACCATCAGATTGACTAGCACGGCACCTTAGCACACCCGTCAAGGTAAGTAACCTCGCCACCGCCCTAGCAAACCATCCAGATAGACAGTTTGTTTACTTTCTCACCAGTGGCTTCTCCCACGGTTTCCACCCAGGCATAGCAATACTGCCTGACACATCTCATATCTGCCGCAACCTCCAGTCCGCCTTAAAAGAACCTCACACCGTCGACACCTTACTAGCCAAAGAAGTCGAGGAAGGGTTCATGATAGGCCCATTCGATAGTCCCCCCTTTCCAGTGTTCCGCATCAGTCCAATAGGCATAGCTACTAGGAAATACTCCGGGAAAAAGAGGCTCATAATAGACCTGTCTTCCCCACACGGCTCAGCCATCCCGAGCATCAACAGCGTCATTCCAAGCCCAGACTTTTCAATGCAATACGCAAACATCGACCACGCCATCACCCTCATCCGCTTAGCAGGCCGCGGAGGCCATTCAAGATCTTGCCTATTCACCCAGATTTCTGGCGTTTCTTCGGAGTGTACTGGATGGGAGCCTATTACTTCTCAGTACGCCTCACATTCAGCTGCAGAAGCAGTCCCAAAATCTTCGATTCCCTTTCAGAAGCTCTGTGCTGGATCTTGACAAACAACCACAGACTCCCCTACGTGCTCCATCTCCTCGATGACTTTCTCATCACTCCACCATCCTCACCCCCCTACCACGGGCTGAGCACACTCATACAGACATTTTCAGACCTTGGCATCCCTCTGTCTGAAGAGAAAACCTCAGGGCCTAAAACCTCCATCGAGTTTCTAGGCATCACCTTGGACTCAATGTCCTTCCAGGCTTCTCTGCCCTCAGAGAAAGTACAGCGCATCACTCTCCTCCTGTCAAATTACTTACAGGCAGACAGATGCACGAAACGACAGCTGCTAGCCCTCCTCGGCCACCTAAATTACGCCATCCGCATAATACCTCAAGCAAAACCCTTCTTGTCCAACCTGCTGAACAGAGCGGCGTCAGTCCCCTCCATCCACGATCGACTAGTTCTCGACGACGCTTGCAAAATGGAAATGCACCTTTGGCAGGACTTCCTGTCCTCGTGGAACGGCATCTCTTTCTTTTATGACGATTTCATTACCAAACCCGAGGATATCCAACTCTTCACCGACGCAGCCCCCTCCATAGGCTTCGGCGGCTATTACGCAGGGGGATGGTTCTCATCCACCTGGCCCCCAGAGTTCACAGTTCTCAATTCACAGACGCTTTCTCCTTCATCCGCACTTCACGAACTATACCCCATCATCATAGCCGCCATTCTCTGGGGGCACGAATGGTCTAGGAAAGCCGATAATAACACCGATAATAGCGCAGTCGTAGAGATCCTTAACAAAGGCCGATCTCGCTCCCTGGCCATCATGCAGTTCCTCCGCAGACTCACCTTAATCTCCGCCCAACACCAGTTCATCCTCAAAGCAGCACACATCCCAGGCCATGAGAACGGCATTGCTGACTCTCTGTCTCGTTTCCAATTCCAGAAATTCAGAAACTTGGCCCCAGAGGCGGATCTCCATCCCATACCAGTCCCACCGTTTTCAGCCACCACATTCAACTAAACCCACAACTGGAACTACTCTCACACGCTTCACGGGAAGCCATCCTCAACAGCCTCGCCCCAAGCACCCTGTCAGCCTATCTCACCGGCTGGAACTGCTTTAAGGCATATCACGGAGCATACCAGCTACCATTCCCCACTCTGGATGTCATATCCGTCTGCAATTTCATTACTCACACTCACTCCATCCGTAAGTGCCGGACATCCACTATTCAGACATATTTGGCCGGAATTAACTTCTTCATTAAAATAGCCAGCGGCCAACCATGTCCTTCCACGTCCCATAGCCACGTCACAATGCTCATCAAAGGCTTACGTAAGCAGGAACCCTCCCTCACAGCCAAACGACTGCCACTCACTTCCGACCTTCTCAGCCTCTGCATCCGTTCCCTACGCTCAGGATACGTATCACCAATGGTCGACCTTACCCTAGAATGCATGTTCCTGCTAGCATTCTTCGGCTTCCTGCGATGCTCCGAATTCGCACCCACTTCATCTGCCTACAACCCTCACCACCACCCCAGCCTATCCGACATATCCCTGCACACAAACGACTCCCTCATATTCACACTCAGAAGGAGTAAAACAGATCAGCTGGGAATTTCTTTCCCCATCCACATCTTCCGCCTGAACTCGTATCTCAGCCCATACGAGCCACTAACCAAATACCTCAGCGCAAGGTACGCCGCAAATGCAACACCTCAACACCCACTCTTTCTCACTGAAACAGGGAAAATGGCCACACGTTTCTGGTTCCAGAAACATTTCCACAACGTCCTGCTTATTTCGGGGATACGCTCAGAACACTATTCGAGCCATTCCTTCCGCATCGGTGCAGCGTCCACAGCAGCGAGACTAGGCACTTCCGACCAAACCATCCAGGTCCTGGGCCGCTGGTCATCCCTAGCTTACCACGCTTACATCCGTAACAACCTCAACGATCTCAGACGAGCACACGATAAACTCGGTTCCATTTAATCTGACTCTTTTGGGGACCCGTAATCAGCCCACGCAGATTATGCCGGAGACGGAACCCCCACTCTGAGTCTCCCACTGCACGGACCACAGCTCGTCCTCCCAGACCACCCCTTCACCCCCTCACATAATTTACATGTCAACCCAATAAACTTACAAACATCATATCATTGTGGCGTGGTTCATGCTAGTGAAATGAGGTTAAATATTAACATAGGTTCAGGAGCATGGCCACGCCTAAAACTCCGCCTCAAACCACGGCCACCCCTACTTATATCCGGCAAAACTTCCGGCCGATACTTGTCTCCATCCTTTCAACCCACCCTCCCTCTCCCTTCTACCCATACAGTTCCCCTTCCGAATCACACCGAGCGATACATCCATCCATCCCTTCCTCCCTCCCTCCCCCCCTCAACATCTCCATATCCCCTCATCCCTCATCCCTTATCCCCACATCCCTTCATCCCTCACCCCTACATCCCTCATCCCTACATCCCTCACCCCTACATCCCTCACCCCCCCTTCCCTCATCCCTACACCCCTCATCCCTACATCCCTACATCCCTTCATCCCAACATACTCTGTCCATCAACATCTATATTCATATACCGTGTATTCTAACATCTAATTCCAGGTACCGTCTGGGGACCCGTAATCAGCCCACGCAGATTATGCCGGAGACGGAACCCCCACTCTGAGTCTCCCACTGCACGGACCACAGCTCGTCCTCCCAGACCACCCCTTCACCCCCTCACATAATTTACATGTTAACCCAATAAACTTACAAACATCATATCATTGTGGCGTGGTTCATGCTAGTGAAACATTAGAAAGTGATGTTCCTGACTACCATACAAGTTTAAGAAGATAATATTGGTTTGAAAGAATTCAAAGCTATAAATAAACAGCAACAGGCTCTTTAACCAAGGCACTGTTAGCCTAACATGTAAACTAGTTGTTCACACTAATCCCAATATTATCACTTAATATTAGCAAATTCGATTTTATTTTTTAAAACATATTGATGTAAATACATACACATATCGATTTGTTGTATAAATATTGCAAATCAAAACCTTTATTCACTAATAATTACCAAAAATCGTAGTTGTATCTCCTTTTATCAATGCATTCACATTGCCCGCCATGAACTTCCGGGGAACGATCCTCGTCTACATGAACCACGTGACGATAACCGTTTTTGGACTTCCGGTGGCGTAACTCTTCTATCTATATGGCGCTGGGTTTACCCTTCTGCGCCCCCGCGCAGTACTGAAAACATTTGTAGTCCACGCCCACCCGCTAGGTGGGCCCCACCGTCGGGCCACCTTCCGGTATAAATAGGGAGGTTGCCCGGTGATCTGCTCCATCTTTTCTTCAGCAACCAGCAGTTTACTGAAGCACGAGAAAGCAACAGCATGAGCAATAAAGAGTGTGTCCATATGTGCCCTTCGTGCAATACAGGCTACATTATGAGCTATGATTTGCATCCGATATGCGCAGCCTGTCTGGGGCCAGAGCACGCGGACGCGGCTCTCAGCCAGCAGGTCGCATGTCCTCATTGTGTGCATCTTCCTTCATCCGACAGGAAGCGAAGGGCGGACGTTCTAGCTGCAGCGGGTGAGGAAGACGTCTGGGGTGGGCAGGAGCCCATCCAGAACAGCCTGTTTATGGAGGCGAGTGGGGGGCAGGAGTCGGACGACTCCTTCCCCGCCTCCCTCTAGGGCTCGCCATGTGGCTCTCCCCTTCCCCCTCTTCCCCGGACGGGGGAGACGGGGTCGGAGCGAGAGTCAGAGGTGGCGGTCGAGCACGTGGTCCCCTTCTCCGTGGCCACGGCGCTACCGGCATTGTGAGGCATCATGCTGGAACTGCCGGAAATAATCGGCAAGGCAGCAGCATGTAGAGGTCTCCCCGTTCCACGAGTACGGGAGAGGGTGGCTCTGGACGACATGGCGGGCGTGTTTTCCCGGGTGCAGACGGGCAGGAGTGATCCGATCTGGCCGCGCTTCCCCACCATTAGGCGGTATCAGGAAGGTGCAGCGGCGAACCCGAGGAGCTTGAGGGCTCTGGTGGCCTCCTTTGTCCCCTTCACCAAGGTGGAGGGTTTCACAGATGAGGTTTTCCCAACCACCCCCGCTCTGGAACCGAGCTTAACGGCATTTTTCGGGGTAAAACAGGCCAACTTGGTCGCCGGACGGCGCCCTATGTTGGCCGACCCCAAGGACCAGTATATCGCCCGCCAGGCTGACTGGGCGCACCAGTGTGCGTTCCAGGCGTCAGCAGCGGAAAACAACATCGCTTTGCTGACCAACTCGGTGGTGACGTTGGTCGAGCGATCCACCACCGTGGCTCCAGAGGAGTCGGAGGAGATCGCTAAGGCGGCCAGCACGGCGCTCACGCTGTGCGCAGCCGTGGCGGTGTCCCAGGCGAGGATTACGGCATGGATGACACAGATCCAGCGTCACCTCTGGTTACAGCAGGCAGTGGTCACAGAGCCAGCCAGGAAGGTCTTTCTGGACGCTCCGATCAGCTCGGACGGGCTGTTCGGGCCCCAGTTCCTGGCCATGGTTGATTCCATGAAGGTGGCTTCGGAGCAGGTGGAGGACATCCGCCAGCACGTCGGCTGGCTCCAGCCAGCGGAGAAGCAGCAGTGACACCAGCGGCAGCAGCAGCAGCCAACCCGGCCACAGCGGCAGACGGACAGACACCAGCAGCAACAGCAGCCGAGGCGTCAGAATCGTCCGTCAGCGGCGGCTGGGGCACCGACCCGCACCTCCAGGGCACCGTCCCGCACCGATGGGCCCCCACCAGAGAGGGGGGGTAAGAAGGGAGTGAGGTACTCCCGTTCGGCGTCTACTCCACGAGAGCCGCCGAATAAACAAAGCCGACCTTGACGGTTTGGGGGGGAGTGTGATCGAAATAAAAGTTGTTTATTTCCTAATATGTGGTCTGAGTCATCAGTTACAAATGTGTGTCACATATCCCCCACCCTGGCAGCTGCCTATGACCTGTCGGTTAATTGCCAGCCGGGTTCGGTACAAAAGCCTGCGCTAATTAATCTATCGATTAATAAGCTGCGGAGCACAATAATTACACCAACTGCCTCCAAACTGATGATTAGTAGGCGACATGGTTCGCGACAGATTTCTGATGGTTATGACTCTTCAGTTATTAAACCACAGACCTCGCGGCATTCTTCTGTCCGAGATACGCCACCTATACACGGTCATAATAAGCCCATGAGAGCAGTGTTAACGCCTCATGTGGATATTACTGCACACACCTCCATCCATCCTCTGAGCGTGTACACGTCTCATGATGCGAGGCGGAGTGATACGCAGCGTGTGGAGGCCTCCGCACAGCCCTTTCGCTCTAGGCCCACCTTGGGTTGCCTCACGGGCAGCGGCGGCGAGGGCTTTGGAGTGGCTCGTCGTCATGACAACCACAACACATCTCGAACAGGCGCGCCCGCTGTCAGAGTGTTTCTCGCCGTGGCAGCGCCTGTGTTTCATGGACGGATGGATGCACAGGCTGATCAGCAGAGGGTACACCCTGCAGTTCGCCTCCACCCCCCCACAGTTCAACGGGATACAGGTGACATGCCTAACATCCCGAGAACAGTGTCTTGCGCTCCAAGCAGAGCTACGGGAACTCCTGTTGAAAGAGGCTATTTCCAGGGTTCCCCAGGAGGAAGAAAATCAGGGGTATTACTCCCGCTATTTTCTTATCCCGAAAAAGACAGGGGGAATGAGACCCATCCTCGACCTGTCAGTTTTCAACGAGGCAATAATGAAAAGACCTTTTCACATGCTGACGGTCAAAAAAGGTGCTAGAGTGTGTTCACCAGGGAGATTGGTTCACCTCTATAGACCTGAAGGATGCTTACTTCCATGTGCCCATCATTCCGAAACACAGGAAATTCCTGAGGTTTTCATTCCAGGGAATAGCGTACCAGTACAACCGTCTGCCGTTCGGCTATTCCCTGGCTCCTCATACTTTTTCAAAGTGTGTAGAGACGGCGCTGCAGCCGCTACACAGAGGAATGAGAGTACTATTTTACCTGGACGACCTGCTGCTGCTGGCTCGCTCCAGGGAGGAAGCGGCTTTACAGACGGTACAACTCATATCGCATCTGTCAAAGCTGGGTTTCATGATCAACTGGAAAAAGAGCTGTCCTGTTCCAGCCCAGAGTATTGTTTAACTGGGGGTGGAATTGAACTCAGCCCGCATGAGAGCACGACTCTCACGGCAGAGAGTGGAAACGCTGACAGCTCTCCTTCAACGTGTCATACCACGCAGCGGGGTGACGTCACTCTCCGTGATGCGGCTGCTCGGCATGATGGCAGCAGGTCACGTGGTGATGCCCCTGGGTCTCCTACACATGAGGAGACTGCAGAGGTGGTTCATCAGCCTCCGCATCGACCCCATACGACAGAAGATGCGCATGGTGGTCATCCCTCTGTCCGTGGGTTCAGACTTAACATACTGGAAAAGTCCCCACGTCCTGTCAGAGGGGGTTCCCCTGGGCAGAGTTACGTCACACATCTCGGTGTTCACAGACGCATCTCTCTCAGGGTGGGGAGGAACGTGCATGTCGCAGGCAGTGGGAGGACAGTGGCCGGCTCACATGTCTTTCCACATAAATGTGCTGGAATTGATCCCCGTACGGAGAGTAATTCAGCATTTTGCCCCGTTGCTGCGGAATCAGCATGTGTTGATTCGCACAGACAACAAAGCCGCGGCGGCCTACATCAATCGCCAGGGGGGTGTACGCTCAGTGCAGCTCCTGAACACAGCCAGACGGCTGTTGATCTGGGCGTGCACACACGTGCTCTCCATCAGAGCACTGTATGTGCCTGGAGAGCTGAACAAAGGGGCAGACCTCATGTCCAGAGGAGGTCCTCGCCAGGGGGACTGGAGCCTCCATCCCGAACTGATTGCCCAGGTTTGGAGCCGGTTCGGGAAAGCGGAGGTGGATCTGTTCGCCGCACGCGGGAACGCGCAATGCGAGCTCTGGTTCTCCCTGTCAGCACGGGACCACCCACCCCTGGGAGTGGACGCGTTCGCACATCGGCCATGGCCCAGGGGACTGCTGTACGCCTTCCCACCAGTCCCGCTGTTTCCTCGGTTCCTGGACCGAGTGCAGGAAGAGCGGCTGTCAGTGATCCTGATAGCCCCGGAACGCACGGGAGCTTCCTGGTTTCCATGCCTACAGCGTACGCTGTCAGGCAGGCCGTGGGAGATTCCGTGGCGGGGGGACGCTCTCTCACAGGTGGAGGGAGCGATCTACAGTCACCCAGTGATAGGCCAGCCCTTATGGGCATGGCCCCTGAGCGGGAACACTTAGAGAGCTGGGGTCTCTCTCAAGATGTTGTACGCCCCATTCAGGGAGCCAGGGCCACGTCTACCAGAGCGTCCTACACAGCCAAGTGGGCAGCGTTCCAGCGTTGGTGTGTAGGGAGAAGCCTGGACCCCATTACGTGCCCCCTGCCTCACGTGCTGTCATTCCTCCAGCTGTTGTTGGACAGAAATGTGGCGTTCAGCACAATCAAGGTGTATGCGGCTGCCATATCATCTTGTCATGTGGGTTTCGGAACAGGGACGTTGTTCAGTCACCCCCTGACGAAACGGTTTCTGCAAGGGGTACGAAGACTCAGACCGGTGTCACGCGCACTGGCGCCTCAGTGGGATTTGGCTTTGGTGTTACGAGCACTATGCAAAGCCCCATTTGAACCTTTAGAGGAGGTTCCCCTCAACATGTTATCAGCCAAAGTAGTACTGCTTTTAGCTCTAACATCGGCAAAAAGGGTGAGTGATTTATCCGCTCTCTCTGTGGCACCGTCATGCCTCCGGATCCAGGGTGATGGCAGTTCGGCTGTGTTACGTCCTAACCCAGCCTTTATGCCAAAGGTCATCACAAGCTCTTTTAGATCAAGAGTGATCACCTTGGATGGGTTTTTTTTTTCCGGCCTGCTATGTGGCGCGCACAGCGGCAGTGCGCCGTTCTCAGCGCCTGTTTGTGCATTACAGAAAGCGCTCTATCGGGCAACCTCTGTCTACACAACGGCTGTCACACTGGCTGTGTGAGGCGGTCTCGCAGGCGTATGTCTCATCTGGGGTGGAGCCCCTGGAGAATATCAAAGCGCACTCAACCAGAGGAATTTCCTCCTCCACGGCGTTGAGCGGAGGAATGTCAGTGGAAGATATTTGCACGGCTGCATCTTGGTCTTCCCCCTGTTCATTTATTCAATTTTATTTGAGGGATGTTTCCCTTTCCTCTATGACGCACCCTGTACTGGGTGTCCTGTCAGAGTGAGTGACGTCAGGGAGCCAGCTGAGCGCCTCTCTCCTGCCTCTCGGCACACAGAGAGCGGCCTTTTCCCCTCGTAGGAGAGGGATGTTCCCCTTCCTCTAATACACTTCGTATGAAGTGTCTGATTAGAGTGAGTAACGTCAGGGATCCAGCTGAGCGCTCTCCTACCTGGCTGGCGCGGAGAGAGCGGCTGTTCCCCCTCTATGATCGCAGGATAAGGTGGGACCTTCGTCTCTACTTCTCACAGCGGTCGGTATGTATTGTTCCCAGCCTTCACCCCGTCAGGAAAACAGGTATGTTTGCTATGTTCCAGGGACGGGGAGGTGCCATTACGCATGGCACAACAGGCAGGGATGTGTTATTGAGCAGGTGTGTCTGTGCTTCTAGTGCTGGACGGACCCAGTGGCGCGCAGACTACATCATGCTTCGCCCTTAACCCAATAGCGATAGCCTTAGAGGGCGAAGCCATATACGAAATAGAACTGAGGTTACCTAGATGTAACCCAGCTTCTATGAGTATTGGCGCAGCCCTCTAAGCGCCGGGCCCCACTGGCTCTACGAATAGCTGAAGAAAAGTTATATTGTATGGGAGCAGATCACCGGGCAACCTCCCTATTTATACCGGAAGGTGGCCCGAGGGTGGGGCCCACCTATCGGGTGGGCGTGGACTACAAGTGTTTTCAGTACTGCGCGGGGGCGCAGTAGGGTAAACCCAATAGCGATAGCCTTAGAGGGCTGCGCCAATACTCATAGAAGCTGGGTTACAGTTAGGTAACCTCAGTCATACAAAGAGGAAAACATTTCAAAACAAAGGTGGAAAACATAAATCCAAAACCATGACATTTTTCTCCTGTCCATGGATTTGTGACCATGATGGCCAAGGAATAAAAATGTCCCAGTAGTGCAGATAGTGGATATATAATAACAGTTAAAGGCCACAGAAAATCGAAATTGACTAATTGTTTAGTAGTGGATGCTACTAGCAATAAATAGACAAATTAAAAACAATTCCTGGAGGCACAATAACCATGTTGGATTAAAGAGCAAGATTAAGACTTGAATCCTTATTGAAAGCACTTTAATTGCAGTTCTGAGAAGGTTACAAATGATGGTGTTGATGTATTTGTTTTGAGAGTAAGCCTTTCAGCTACACAATTGAGACACAAAGTTAACTTCCTTTGACATTAGTCATCAATATTTACAGTCCCTACAGGCAGAGTTGGGTGTAACGCGTTACTGTAATAATATTACTTTTGTCGGTAACGGAGTAGTGTAACGCGCTACTTTTATAATTCAGTAATCACACTACAGTTACTAACATTGCCCTGACACGCGTTACTTCGTTACTTACTAAAATCAGTCATAATCAAACCTCAACAAACACCTGCAAAGAACACATGCTAAGGTGAAGCTAAAGCACAGCTATTTGTTGTTTGTTTATATCACGTAGTCTGTTCTTCTTCTCTGTTTTCTGGTTGTTGCCTGTTTTGAATGACGAATACACACTACCGCCACCTGCTGGTAAGGAGAGTTATTGCCACTCACGCATGCGCAGTTCGTACGTGCTCGGCTGAAGTCTTTGTGGTGTCTGGTTCCAGTGCAACACATGGCCAACACGCAGGAGAACACGCCGACGCAACAGCGTGAGCAGAGATAGACTGCGTGATCTGCCTGCAGGGAGGGGCGGGCCGGCCCTGCGAGTAAAGTAACGAGTAAAGTAACGAGTTACTTTATGTAGAGAGTAACGAAGTAGTGTAATAATATAACTTTTTTTTAAAGTAATATGTAATATGTAATATATTACTTTTTTTTAGTAACGACCCCATCTCTGCCTACAGGGATATCAATCATCTACAATCTCCAGTCAAGACTGCAACAACTCTCGCTGCAAATTTGGTGTGATTTATAGTTGATACATACTATAAAGTCTCATTGTCACACTGATACTGTCTTAGTCCCAGTTATAAGAAAAAGCAAAGACGATAAGAAAAGCAGAGCAGCTAAGAAAGATAAAAAACATCAGAATGTAAAATGTTTTTGGGGATTTCAAAAAGTATTTAGCTCTGACTTCCCTTCACAGTTAGTCGCATCATCTGTGTGAGATGAGTTGGGAATACAAGTGGAATTGTGAGAAATGTGGTCGCATGGTTTATCACTAGTGAAGGTATTGATACTGATCTGATTGACGAAAGTGTTGTGGCTGGTGAAGGTGGGTATCTCAGAATATAAAGCTGTAGTGCAAACATTGGTTTCTCCCCTCTGTGTGAGAGTAATTACCATATGGGAGAGACTATGTTTATTTATGTATGAAAAGTATTGCACCTAAGCTTTGACTACTTGAGTAAATGTACCTCTGGATATAACTCAGCAAATGTTAAAGCATTAAAAACGCTTATGGCCTGTGAGCATTGCTTCAATTATATGTTCTCTATACAGTAACACATTCTGCAGCTTCATCTGGCCATGAGCTGATTTCCGTCCTCTGAAGAGACCTTTAATTTCAGGCAGAGAAAGTCTGATCCGCCCGCATTCATAAATGCTACAGAGGCTGAATATCCACTCAGAGCAAATCACCAAGACAATCAGACTGAGAGAGATGAGAGCCAATCACCTGCGTGCTGTTGATTGATTGAGGGGTAGTCAGGGAAGAGTGAGGGAGATGTATGTGTATCTGGATCCTGTCACAACCTCAACCACACAGTACGTTGAGGTTGAGGCAGTTGACGTTGAAGTAATACTTCACTTTTGCTTTGGTGTCCATAGATACATCCTGGTCTAGAGGTAGGAGATCTGAATTTTTCTTTTGACTTTGGCGACAACAGTGAATGGAGATGCAGCAGCCGATAGCTTCCACAAACTTCCATGTATCTGTGTTTGATATGTTGTATTTTTTTACTGGAGCCATATGGTATTTGACAGAGATACACTCATCAACATTGGAGACAGAGCACAGTGATTGGATTTAAGGCAGCAAACGATCGCCACAACATCTTCTGACCACACAGAGACCAACGGACCAAACTCCTTTGAGGGCAGGTCCAGGAGGAGAGGAGCAGAGAGGGTTATAAGTTAACCCAGCAAAGATATACAAGGCTATTCATCTACCCAGCCTATTCATGTCCAATGTCCTGTCACAGGAAAATAAGGCTCAAGCTCACCCAACAACAGGACTGACCACAGGAAAAAGCATGTATAGAATAGTAGAGTACGACTGCTTTTTATTGTGCAACCCAGTGGTGCCTAATGACAATAAATGACCTTTAAAACTTTTTTCCTCTCTGACATTGGTTCACAACTGGTTATTTTGTTACAAATTGTGATAGATGTGGCTTATTTTTTCTAATTTTCCACAAAATATTTGCTCTCCGGACTGTATTTTGTACAATGGCCTAGAAGCCTTTTCTTAGATAGTAAAACGTTGTGCCATGATGAGGTTTATTTGAGTATGCCAAAAATATGCATTGTTCAGTCTATACTTTGTGTATATGTGCATGCTTGCTTATGTGTTTGTCATGAATGAGATTCTGCACACATGCACCCACACACAGTATGCTGATGCATGTGTGCGTGCAAAATGTGTGCATCATAAGATGAGTGTATTTCCTAAGATGTGCAGAAGCGCCACTGTTTACTTAAACATAGCTAACAGAACAAACGCTGACTCAGTGCTGAAGGGCACTTTGCAAAGTGCTTTGATGTTGAATCGAGGTGTCCAAGTGTCAACACAAGGAAATCTCAGTGAAGGGAAGCCTCTTAGTTTTCCGTCGCTCTGTAAACACCATGTCAAGGCTGTGCCTGCACATTTCAGACATCAAGGAGTTAGTGTGAGGTGACTCACAATGCAACCTTGTCTCCTTCAAATCCTACAATGTTCCCATTCAGCTTCTTTAATTATGTTTAGAGGGAAATCTATCTTCTGGATCACAGTCAGAGTTTAAATCAGGTGTTAAACGTTGTAAATAACATAACAAAGCAATAAGACTATTATAGTTAAAGTGGACCTATCATGCTATATTTGAATAATATATTGTAGGGCCATACCTATATAAAACATGTCTGTGAAGTTTTTTTTTCAAAATACCAAACAGATCATGCATTTTAGCCATGCCTCATTTCGCTCCATTTGCTCTATTCCAGCCCTGTCTTCACAAGGGCTGATTCTGTGGCAAATGAGCTGCAGCTTACCACGCCCCCTGTAAAGGAGGGGGGCGAGGCACGAGCGTCATGTTACCATGCTGTTACCATGTCACGCAACCTCTCATTCCCCTGATAGGTGGAGAGTTGCCCATATAAGTGGAGCACCCCGTTTCTGACGTCAGAACAATTTCAAATCTGTATCAGATCCGTTGCAGCCCCGTTTTTAGAGATTTGGGTATGGAGGAAAAGAGAGAGGGTTGTGTTTTCTGACACTTGGTGAGTTTCCTGGAACACCGGGGACACATATTCATGTATAAAATATGTACAAAAGTGCATTTTGCATGATAGGTCCCCTTTAAGATTCAAAAAAACATTCTGGTTTGGCTTAAAATAGTGACTTAATTTTTAAGTTACGAACACACATTTTGAAAAGTCAATTTTGACTGTTTGTTTAACACAGGGCATAAACAGTGGTCTCATTTCAGAAAGTCCAGTGTTTGCCCCATCCTCCCCGACCTAATTCCTGCACAGACTACTACGGACCAATTAGAAAGTTATCTCAGATATTGTTGTGCACCATCAAAAGTGTTAGTCAGTCATGTTTCATGTTTATGTTGTATTGTTTTTCACTTCCTGTTTTGTTTTTGTCACGTCTCATTTCAGGTTCCTTGACTCCCTTTCCTTATGTGTTCTCACGCCCTCATCAGCGTCAGCCCCGCCCCTGATTGTTTTAACCTGTGTCTTGTTGTTGAGTGTTTAAATTCCCCAGTCTCCCAGTGTTCAGTGTCAGTTCGTCTTGTCCTGTCCTCATGTCAGAAATTTGCTCATCAGTTTTTGATTCTCTTGACACATGCCTGATTAATGCTCCTGAAAACTTTTTGTGTAAGTTTTGTTCCTCACGTTGTGAGTGTTTTTTGTTGAGCCTTATTGAAACTCTTTATTTTTGTCACCTCGCAAAGAGTGTTTTTTCTTTTTGTATATCCTTTTGGCAAATAAAAGTATATTACTTATACTTTATCTCTGTCTCCCGGGTTGTGCATTTGAGTCCTTATCCTTGTGTAACCAAGTTCTTAACGGATATATCACAAAGAAAATTAAAAATATGTTTGCCGCGAAATACCAGGAAACCAAGCTGGCGAATAATGAGGAATATAAATCATCAAAAAAATTTTTTTTAATATCGCTCTGTTGGGTAATAAAGACAGCTAGAGCTTTTTTTTTAAGTTTTCAATTATCATTTGCAGGCTCCTTAATGCACCTGCAGAGTTTGAATGCTAGTTTTTGCTATGGATCAAGGCCTTTATGAGTGGATTCCAGTGTTGTACGTATCATACCTGGCAACGAG